>NW_021318595.1:566398-580292 GCF_001605985.2 Dendrobium catenatum
GTCGGATCTGGGTCGGCGGTCGGAGAAGCTTCGTCGGCGGCGATCGGAGAAGCTTCGTCGGTGGCGGTCGGAGGAGCGGAGGCGACGGCAGAGCGACCGAAACGAGAGAGAAGGAAAGAGTAAGAATGAAATGTGAGTTGCGGGTCTGGTCGTATTAGGGCATTTACTAGCAGTTTTTTGGCGGTCCGGACCGCCGGTAAAAAATAACTTATCAACGGCGGTCCAGGCCACCGTTAAACCGCCGGTTCATATTGATGTCCGGCGGTTTATGGACCGCCGTTAGTACTGGCGGCTTAACGTACCAAAATCATCGGTTAGGCCGCCGTTAAAAGACGGCGGTCAAACCGCCGGCTACACCGCCAGTAACACCGGCGGTCCATAAACCGCCGGTTAGAACCGCCGGTAATAGGCATTTTTCCTGTAGTGAGATCCACTTCAATCTACTATTCCGCCCCATCTTATTGGCTCCCTTACTGCTCTAGTGTCTCATGATGAGATTAAAAATGTTATTTTCTCCAGTCCCCAACCCTTTGTCTCCTAGTCCTGATAGCTTCACATTCAAATTTTATAAATGAGCTTGACAAGTTACTAGGCCATATGTTTGTAAGACAGACATTTACTTCTTTCAAAATTGATGTTTAACTAGAATGGTCAATGCCACACTTATAGCCTTAATCTCTAAAACTTATCATGCTAGCTTTATATTAGATTTTAGGCCAATTTACCTTTATCTTTTATAAAGCTATTACAAAAATTTTGGCTAATAGAATGAAACCCCATATGCCTTACATCATTCATCCTAGTCAATCTAACTTCATCAAACAAAGAATTTCTTATGACAACATTATCCTAGCATCTGAGCTTTTGGGGGAGTTCAATCATTCTACTTCATATACATTATTTTAAGCCAACTTTGATATTTACAAAGACTTTGACACAATTTTTAGTGAATTTTTGCTAAAGAGGATAGAATAAATGAGTTTTTCACATATTTTTATTTATTGGATAAAAGCATACATTGACTAGGTATGTTATTTTATTTATGTCAATAGGAGTCTTGAAAGGTTTTTTAACTCCTCATCTGGTTTGATACAAAGATTCCCTCTTTCTCCAAATTTATTTTACATTATGATGGACTCCCTCTCTAATCCTTTTGATAGCTCCATTAAGGATCAATTATTTGAAGAGATATTACTGGCTCACCTCTTTTATGCAAATGATCTCTTTATATTTGGTAAGGATAATGTTCATAATGCAAATGCCCTCAATAACATAATGTGTCACTTTGAAATCTTGACTAGTCTTCATATCAACCAAACTAAAAGCTCCATAATCTTGTCTCCCAAACTTCTAATGCCACACATATCTGTAAAACCCTCAACATCACACTGGTTCTCAACTCCCTAACTTACCTAGGGCTACCTATGTCCACTAAAAGAACACATATAGCTTATTTTCAATCCCTAATGCAAAAATATTCTCTTCTTCATGATGAGTGGAATGCCAAGTTGTTATCATTTGTTTGAAAGCTCCAATATGTATGATTTATCATTTGAAACACTATTTCTTATTGGATTAGAGGTTTAATTCTACCTAAAAGCTATTGTAAAGTTATTAACAATTTTTTTGCTAGATTCCTCTACCATGAAAACATGAATGGAATGAAATCACACCCCATCTCTTACAAAAGTACTTGCTTACAAAAAACATTTGATGGTTTTGGTGTTCCTGCCACTCCCTCCTATTATGATGCATACAACTACTCTCTCATTACCCTCCTGCATAATACTAACAGCCCCTTGCAAACTACTATATATTCAAATACTGCTATCTATAAAAACCTCCTTCCTCTAAACATTTAGTATTTTGGAAATCTATGAGATGTAGTGCTATGAAAACTAAAATGAATTTCTTCTTTTACATCATGCAAACCTTCTCTCTTCCCATGATCTGGGATCAGTAATGCAATGGGAAATCTCTTATGGAGATGACAAACTTTAAGTTTTCTAACATGTTTATCAGTTCCTCATCCCATATTACTATTATATTCTTAGTACTATTTGGAACATTCCCCTGCCTTCCCCACTCAAATTCAAGAAGCCATTTCTTCCACCAAGATCCTCACTTCCTTTTCTTCTTGCATTAAATGGTGTGATGTTGATAATCCCAACTTCTAGGCTTATTTATATGGCTATATAATAAAATCAGGTATGTACCATCATAAAATTTTATCTAGCGCAAGTATTACTCTTTTAGTTTTTTTGCTCTCACGTGGATGACTATAGTTGGGTGTCTTAAAACGGTTGACTTTCTAATTAAAAGAAACAATCATACTTATGTTTTGTTCAATCTCTATAATGAGTTTCCCAAGTCACTTCACAATTGTTCTTCGAGTGCGACTTCTCTTATTCTATCATCTATTAATTGATGCCATGGTTAAATAGCTTTCTTATAAGACTGCATTTATTACAAAATTTTTAGCATATTTCTAGCATGAAATAGGCCCCAAAAATCTGAAAAAAAAAAAAAAAAATTCTATCTTTTTCATTACTTCCTGCTCTATGTATCGCATATGGAAAGATACAAATAGTAGAATATTTGACTTTAATATTGATAGTATATCTACTATATGTTACAAAATTAAAAAAGTCATTCTTCTTAAAATTTCAAAGTTGAAAAAAATCAAAGGAGGTCATCCATTTGTTCTCCCAATATCTTATATTCTCATTCTTGTGGATCTATTATCACTCTTTGAATATGAGATTATTTTGATGCTTTCCGCTTGGAATTCATTTTGCTTCTCTTGTGAAGTTTGAGTCTCTCAATCGGTTGGTGCTCGACTTCTAATTTTGGTTGATTTATACAATTGAATGAGTTATTTTCTACTGACAGCCTTGTGACTATATCATATTTGTGTTATTGCGAGCATTCTAGTCTGGTGGGGTTATTTTTTGCCACCTGCTGATCTACGAGGAATGATATTACAATCAGACCTCTTCCCCTTGCATGATCATACTAGGTACCTCTTCCCCAAGAAATGGCGAAGCTAAAAAGTTTTTGTAGCAAAGACCCACCCTATTTTCATATACAAACATGTCAATAGCTAATATTATTTGCTTGATTTTAATAGTTCATCCATACAAGGATGCTCCAAGTCTCCAACAGTATTTTTACGTGCTACCTTTCCGAACAAGCAAAGTTGGACCCTGCTGCATCTACACTTTGTGTGACCACTAATGATCAAAGCAATTAATTATGAGACATCCCTTTCTCATGAACAAAAGTTTAATAGTATGTCAGGGATACATAAAAAAAGTAATTTATTAACTTAATATTAAGTTTTTTTTTTTTAAATCAATTACCAGATTAGTTTATTTATTTATGTTATAATAATATTATTTAAAATTTAACGAAATAAAAATAGAGGTTAAAATCTTTTTTTTTATTTATTTTGATAATATTTTAATAAATGAACATAATGAAATATCAGTTTTATAAATATGTGAAATTTTTTTTATTAATTATTCAGATTTTTATTCTCCAAATAAATTAATATGGGCTAGTACTATAATAAGTCCACCTTTCAAAGCCCTCGACATACTATAATCAATCATACAGACGTGACAGTTCAAGTCAATTATTGTAAGCAATAATCCCGCCAATTATTGTATCAATATATCTCAACTTTTTAATCCATAAGATTGAATTATTGATATTTTTTTTAACCGATCAATAATTTACATTATATATACAGAGGCGGAATCAGCCATAATTTTTAAGGGGGTCAAACTTATAAGTAACTGTTAGCAGATATGTCGGAGATCCAAGGAGCAGCGTCTCTTGGCGGAGTTCGACCTGAGCTCAATGGGGTTCCGCCCCTGCAAATTTTGATTTACTATTTCTCTTTGTATTTGGTTCATCATTCCCTAACAATAACAATTATACACAATGTATTTAATTATAATAGGGGCAATTGCCTAAAAACTCTTGTAATAAAAATTAAAACCAAGATGGAGGGGAACAAATTACCTAAAAATCAATAATTTACATTAGAATAATGTATATATATATATATATATACAGGGGCGGAATCAGCCATAGTTTTTAAGGGGGTCAAATTTATAAGTAACTGTTAGCAGATATGTCGGAGATCCAAGGAGCAGCGTCTCTTGGCGGGGTTCGACCTGAGCTCAAGGGGGTTCCGCCCCTGCAAATTTTGATTTACTATTTCTCTTTGTATTTGATTCATCATTCCCTAACAATAACAATTATACACAATGTGTTTAATTATATTGAGGGCAACTGCCTAAAGATCATAGTATGCTAAAACTTTTAGGTGAGACAATTGCCTAAAAACTCTTGTAATAAAAATTAAAACCAAGATGGAGGGGAACAAATTACCTAAAGAATCATATAATAGTTTTTTTTTAGGGAGGCAATTGCCCTCCTGAGCTCAAGGGGGTTCTGCCCTCTTATACAGGATATCATATCATATCATATCTCATTCATCCTAAATCTTATATTATCCAACATTTCTTACATACAGAGATTTCATAACAGATGAGATTTCTGATTTAGATTGATTTTGAATAAAATTTGATTCAATGTTTTTGACCTCATATAAAAATGAGGTCAACAATATGATGGAGTTGTCTGACTATAATGACTAAAATTATTTGCACGTAATCCTAACCTTGTGTTGCATGGTTTAGCAAAAAAATAAGGATGTATTCAGTTGAATTACTTTCAGGCCTCAACATTTGATGGAAGATCCATAACACCTAGTTGAGAATTTTTTTTTTTCATTTTGCCGTCTCAAATGCCTAGCGGAGCTCATTGATGTATGCAATCATTGAAGCCTGAAAATGACGGGTAAATCAAATAATCAACTTAATGGAACATCCTTATATTTGTGTTGCTTCTCATTTTTTGTTTGAATTATGCTGCATTGTAATGGAGACATGTCGTTTTTTATCAAATCATCATTGTAGTACAACATGCACCATTAATACAACAATCTATTTTTCCAACACCCAAATTCAATTTTGATACGAACTTCTTCGATCATCTTTCTATGTTTGTTATAATTAAATTGTTTATATGATTGCTTTCTTTTTGTAGACTAATAAATTAATAGAAATACTGACAAGGAATATTATATTTTATCTCAATATTAAGCATCTTAACAACAACTAATAACTCAAAAAGAGTGGTGCACCCATTCAATATTGGATGTTGAGCTACACATTAATTCATAGAAGTTTTATCATCAATAAATGGCTCTTTTGTATATTCTATAAATTGGGGGCCAGCTGCATTTAATTCCATCTCTTGACTCGGCCTTATATTTTATTCCTCTATAATTCTGGAACTTATTGAAGGACCATAATAAAAGTCAAATATATGGTTTGTAATGAATTCCAGAATCACTAACTTGATAGGAATTCTCTATGATATAAATGTAGCGCAATCTCATTGGGTGTAAGGTACACTTAATTTTTAAGAATTGAGCAAGAACATCTAAACTTTCCATCTGATAAAAAAGGTGGTTGACATGCGACATGACACTACAGGAAAATCACTCATTACCGGCAATTTTGGCCGGCGGTTAACTCTTGTTTTCCGGCGGTTGTGTAAAAAACTAGCTATTTTTCGACGGTTTACACAATCTATTATGCATCCATAATCTTTAGCTTCTAATATTGAAGAAAAACCAAATCTAATAAGCTTAAGCACAAAATTTAATGGGTGAATATGATAATGATAAATATAACATTCATAATCAGCTAATTTTGTTACAATTATGACTCATTTATTATTCTAATGAAGTAATTATACAATGAGTTATGAAGATTGAGAATAGAATAAAAGTATAACTTTCTATGAGGTGTCGCCAAGCATTAATTGTGGTAGAGAATAGAATAATGTTGACCGTTGCTATCTAACCTACCTCCATTGCATTATTTTCCTATAATATTTATGACAAGGAAGATTGAATGTATTAAATAAGCTTGGGATAGATTTTTGACTCATTAAAAGCATGTTCCTCTTTGTCCCAAGGCTTTCCCAAGGGTGAGGGAAACATATATTATATTGAGTTTCATCATGGATCTAAAATGAATGTAAAGGATCATATGCTAATTTTTTAAGAAATCTATGAGAACACATATATTAAGGAGTCCTCTTTCTAATGATATTAAAGACATAAACAAACTCACTAGTTTAAATGCTCTTAGATTTTTCTTCATAGTTTTTATCAAAAAAGGGTTATCATATTTTTCCCAAAAATTTGAAGGGCTATAAATTTTTAAAAAAATTCTATAATCAAAATATAATTTAAAAAAATTATTTAAAAAAGTGAGATTATAGCTAAAATTTGTTTTGGTATTTTGAAAAAATATAAGGCATTTTAGCACCATGCATCATACATCTTTTAAAATATGATAAGAAATGTTGATTCACTCCAACTAAATCCATTTGAATTTATTTAGTTTTCTCACCTCCTAGAATAAAATATTGAATCCTCTTACTTGATTTTTTCCTAAAATTAATAGTATATTACATTATTTTTTCCTTCAAAGCCTATAGATATGAATAACCACAAAGTTGGTATAATATAAGAGTCTAAAGAAAGTCTCAAACTTCAAATCTATTAAAAAAAATCTAATGGATGAAATCTTCAAGTGATTGAAAGTATTAAAAGAGATAAATATTTATCTTTCGATTCCCAAAGAAATGAAGAAAATCATTGGAGAAATAGCTATGAATGAGTAAGTATGTTGGGCAATGGCAACAACAATGAAAATGGTTGTTTGTGATGTTTCATATGAAATGGGAGGGGGAAGGAGCATTGGTGGGTATAAGAACTTTTTCTGGTGGAATTTCTACCAATTTTGTGGTCAAAATTTTCATCTGTTTCAGTTCCGCTAGAAAAAGTGCCAGAAGTTTAGGTTTTTCCAGTAGAGAAATATAAAAATATTACTTATATGAAGTCAAGTGTGAAGTTTGTAAGGATAAAAAAAGTCTAAAGTATATATCTAATCACAAGGAACTCCATTTAAGGCAAAGATGATTGTTAGAGCTTATCAAAAAAAAATTATTTAGAAATATAGTTAAAAAGTAAATATTACTATCGATGCACTGAGTAAAAGAAAATTTAAGTAATTCAAATTAGTTATTCAACAAAAATGATTAATTAAAGATATAGATGGATTAAAATTATCAATATAAATTCTAATGATATCAATTTTATATTATTGAATCAACCGATAGTTCAAAGATGGAATATATAAATCATTATCACAAGATATTGGTTTTTTGAAAAACTCTAAATATGATAAAATCATATTATTTTGAAACTATGAAATTGATGAATATAAGTTATTAAAATATAAAGGCAAAATTTCCATATGTTGATAATCAAATGAAGAAATTTTATAGAAAGCACATCTTTCTAGATATACAATCCACCTAAGAAGCAACAAAATATATAACCCGAGCTCAAAAGATTATTTTGCTAGTTAAGATTGAAAAAAGGTGTTGTAGAATACATAGCTGAGTATACTACATGTGACATGTCTAAGGGTTAAAGCAAAACGCCAAAGGCTATGTGAACATCTGCAACCTTTAATGATATCTAAGTGAAAATGAGATGAGACAGAAATGAATTTTCTGATTAGATTATTTAGATTGAGATATAGTCATGATGTTATATATGTTACTATAAACACATTGACAAAGCCTAGCCATTTCTTTCCAAATAAACAAACTACTTATGTGGAGAAATTATCAAAATTCTATGTGGATGGAATTATAAGATTAAATGTGTACCAAAAACAATGTTATTTGATAAACATGATAGGTTTATATCCATATTATGGAAGAAGATTTGAGAACCTAACTAACATTCAATATTACATTTCACTCTCAAACAAATGAGCAATTCGAAAGAATAATATAAACTTCGAAAAATTTACTCAAATTATGCATGTTAAATTTTTGTGGAGGTTAGGAATCACATCTACTATTAATAGAATTTACTTATAAAAATAATCTTCAATCAAGCTTCGGAATAACACTTATGAAGCTATTTATTAGAGACAACATATGACACAGTTATCCTCCGTAGAGTCAGAAGAAAGAAAAATAATTAGTATTTATTTAGTAGATGATGCTACTAATATGATTAAAATGATTGGGGAAGATTAAAGGATGTACAAGGTAGTCAATAAAAATATAATGATACTAAATATAGGTCACATAACTTTGATATTGGTGAATTGATATTTATCAAAGTTAGTCCAATAAAATGTGTATAACATTTTGAAAAGATAGAAAAATTGAGTCTACAATATATTGAACCATATGAAGTTATTAAAGGAAATGAAAATATAGCTTACAAATTAGCACTATTAACACATATGTATGGAATAAATAATATTTTTTTACATATTTACACTTCCAAAATACATAGTCTATGAATCTAATAGAATTATTATAGATTCAATTGATATGAATCTGAAAAAATATTGAATTTTGACATAGAGAACCAATGAAATTGAGATATACCATTTGTTCAAATTCTAGGAATGTATGAGATAAAAAGAGACACGACATGGGAAAATGAATCATAGATGAGAAAATAACATTCATAATTCTTCAATTAAGGTAAGAATGTTTTATTTTATTTCAATATTGAGGATGAAATTTTCATAAGAAGAGGAAATTGTAAAAGCCTAATATATATCTACATAGGTGGTGAATTAAAGAAGAATTTACTAAGGGTTGAAGACACATTAAAGTGAAAAATTTTATCTTCAAAAAAGAATTGAGGTTGATGATTATATTTTTATTTTATATATGTTACCCCTTCTCTTATGATTCAATGCATTTACTACATGATCTATTGTATATATCCTTGCTAACATTGTAACAAAAATTTTATTAAAAGAAAGAATCAGATGACCTTTACGTGAAAAGAGAAGCATAATACTAAGTTAAGTGTGGCAGAGATGAGGATGCTCAGGTGGATGAGTGGCTTTACACTTAGAGATAGGATACGTAATGAGCATATACATGAAAAGGTTGGAGTAGCTCCAGTAGAAGACAAGATTATAGAGAGTCGCCTTAGATGGTTTTGTCACATAAAACGGTGGCCTTCCGATGACCCGGTTAGGAGAGTAGAAGTATTAGATTTGACTTATGTTAAGAAAGGTAGGGGTAGACTATTAAATATGTATTTTCAACCATTTTAGATATATATATATATATATATATATATTAAAAAAATAAATATTAAATGCTGATGAAATTTTAGCGAAGAACCATCGTTTTGCTGAGCTCATGCAACCCGTCCACAAATAATGCCACCCGCTCTGCAATCAGCCTAGGGTTGCAAATATGGAATCCTCTCTCTCTCTCTCTCTCTCTCTCTTCTGGAGTTTTTATTATTATTTATAAATCGCTTGCTCTTTCATTTGTCTACGCGGGGCAGCTGAGATAAAGGAGCTTAAGCTGAGGCAAGCTCGATCGGATCCGTATCGACCCCAGGGAGATTTCCTTATTTCTGTGTATATATTGTTTTCTTTTGGGTGATTACTGGACGCAGCGGTTTATCGATCTTTTCCTGGCCTTGTTGTTTCTGATTTTGGGGGAGTTCTCAGATAGGAAAGAGTGCGAGGTTACAAAGCGAGAATCGATCGATAAACCTCTGCATCCGGCTCCCACGTTCTATAATATCAGGAGTTCATTGATAATATCTTCAGTTTATTTTTAAAAAGTTCTTCTCCTCCACGAATTGAGCTGCAGATGAGTGCTAAGCTGATTGATTGCGCCCTGAATACTAGGCTTTTTAACATTTTGCCCCGAATCTGAGCCTTGATAGCTTTTGAAGTGATCGTGGAGTGGTTGTGCTTAGGGAATGGGAGCATGCTGGGAAGTTCTGTAGCGCTAAATTGGTTTGATTCAGCTACTTCATACCTCTTCTAAGTTTTAATTTCGAAAAAAAAAATGTAATTTGGGATTATGTGACAGATTTTGCAGTTGTGTAATTTGATAGTTGGTACACATGAAATTATTCTGTTCGGAGTCTGAACGCAGAGGATCGTTCGGATGCTGTGTATGTACTGTGTATTTGCTGCGTATACATTGCGTATATGCTGTCTATACACTGCTTATTTACCTAGTATTTATAGATATGCAGGTATTTAGTGAGTATTTAGTGAGTGTTGTTGATTTGCTGCGTATTGACTGCTTATTTGCTCATATCTAAAAATATGCAATAAATAAACAGTGTATGTGCAACACATACATAGTGTATACGCAGCACATATGCACTTGCATACGCATCATCCGAAAGATGCGCTACCTTCGGACTCCGCACAGAATAATTTCCCTTGGTACACAGACAATGGATTTGACACATTTTTTGTTACCATATAATTGGTCAAAATAGGCCTCCAGAGTTGTTAGATGGATGACATGTGGCATGTCTGCATCACATTCATTCATCCATCCAATGAAATAATGGAGTGGAAGAGGAATTCTCGGTGTAGGAATTTGTTGAGCTATTGTTAGGTGGATCCCTTACAGAAAATGATAGGAAAATATTTTTGGTGTTTCACTACAATTTGGTAATGGTATTATTATTTGTTGAATTTGCCATATTTTTCCGATTATTAATATTTATGCATGTCTTTAAAGCTGAGGTTATTTCTACTCAATCTCTTATCAGTTTCTGTGGTTGATGGCCTTTGAACCTGGTTTTAACTCTATTGCTCAAGTACGTAGTAAGTCCCCATCCATCATTCTATTTCTTTTGACCAGAAACTGCTACAATATGCTTTAGTTGAACACTTATCTCTCTATCTTGAGAACAAATCTGCTAACGTTTGATCTCAGTAACCTGCTAAGTTTGAAATATATTCTCTTCTTAGGCTTCGTTTGGGACTATTTTTCTGTTGCTTCTTAAAGCAGTTTTTTAGTATAAAAAATTTAATTTTTTAACTAAAAAGCTGTTTTAAAAAGCAACAAAAAAATCCATCCTAAACGAAACCTTAATATACTTGAGTTTCTTTAGATTTGTTGTCTCTTATGAGCTTTTGAAAATATAGTCTTATCTAGAATATTTATTTCCATTAATATATCTTTGTTGTTAAAGTACCTCTTTTCTTTTTTTTTTTACCTGTTCTCATTTAATTGTCTATAATTATTAGTTGAATTTATCATCCTCAACCGTATGTCTGCCCTATAATTTTTTTTCTTGAACTTATGGATTAATTTTTTGTTTTTTTACATAGGATGATCTACTCCTTGGCTTATGATACTAGTTCAAACATGGAACACCCTTTTTTTAATAGTTGTGAGCATTTACATATTAAATTCTTAATACATAGGGCAAAGTTCTCTTCAACACTTACAGTTCACCTCTGTCGCAATCTACTCACCTATTCTTTAAAAATAGGAACATAACTCACCTGTGATTTGGGTTAAAATGTATTAGCTTATGCTTTTAACAGAACTGTCAAAAATTTTCGTTTGCTTTAGTTGAACACTTATCTCTCTATCTTGAGAACAAATCTACTAACGTTTGATCTCAGTAACCTGCTAAGTTTGAAATATATTCTCTTCTTAGGCTTCGTTTGGGACTATTTTTCTGTTGCTTCTTAAAGCAGTTTTTTAGTATAAAAAATTTAATTTTTTAACTAAAAAGCTGTTTTAAAAAGCAACAAAAAAATTCATCCTAAACGAAGCCTTAATATACTTGAGTTTCTTTAGATTTGTTGTCTCTTATGAGCTTTTGAAAATATAGTCTTATCTAGAATATTTATTTCCATTAATATATCTTTGTTGTTAAAGTACCTCTTTTATTTTTTTTTTACCTGTTCTCATTTAATTGTCTATAATTATTAGTTGAATTTATCATCCTCAACCATATGTCTGCCCTATAATTTTTTTTCTTGAACTTATGGATTAATTTTTAGTTTTTTTACATAGGATGATCTATTCCTTGGCTTATGATACTGGTTCAAACATGGAACATCCTTTTTTTAATAGTTGAGAGCATTTACATATTAAATTCTTAATACATAGGGCAAAGTGCTCTTCACCTCCTATAGTTCACCTCTGTCGCAGTCTACTCGCTTATTCTGTAAAAATAGGAACATAACTCACCTGTGATTTGGGTTAAAATGTATTAGCTTATGCTTTTAACAGAATTGTCAAAAAATTTCGTTTCAAAAACACCATTATTTATATAAAACAAATTGGAGGTTATCATTTTGTTCTTTTCGTGACATGCTAAATCCCATTAAGGTCATTTTTATTACCATTTGCATTATCATAAGATGCCAAATTTGTTACCCATATGTAAGTTATGTGCCTATTTTTAAAGAATTACGGGGGTAAGTTGAAATAATTTAAACTATAAGGAGTTGAAGTGTGCTTTTTTTTTTTTTTTAATGCTTCATCCTATGTCTTCTATGTCTTCTATCCTTTTTTTTCTTTTTGGTGAATCCTAGTTTTTACTTTCTTACTCTTACCATGTGAGCAGAGTAAGCTTACAAGTTATAAGAAAATCCATTCATAGTTAGTTTATCTTCATAAACTACTGTGGTTTCATGTTATGACTCATAGCAACCACCCTCTCACTTTACCTAGGGGCAAGTTGGTAGTGTTGAGTGGGCACAAGAGAGTCTGGTAGTGCCGAGTGGGCATGGGCTAGTTTGCTAGCGAGCTCTGAGTAGGGAAGGCTTATGAATGGTCAATGCTCTCGAGTCATTAGCGACATGTTTCCTGGAGATTGGTATCACCCACGAGAGAAAGGCGAGCGAGCTGATGTTGTGGGGAAGGTGAGCTCCATAGTCTAAATGTCGGGGAGGATCGGGATGAGAACTCCTAAGGTAGATACTTTCTTGTAGCTAAGGAGACGAGTAGAAGTGATAGGGCACCTTTGGGAATGACGGTGAGCCGCTCAAGTGGATAGCCAGTGGTCTGAGGTGAGTGGTGAGTCTCATGGTCAGCAAAGACCCTTGATTGCCCTTACAGGGGGCAACTCCTTTCTCATTTTCCTGGTGAATAAGGCCCAATACTCCCTAGCGAGTCCTTTATATAACCCATTGGGGGTGAGTTCCCTTGCCACAACCCTTGAACTACCTGTTAGATACCTAAGAAGGCATATGAGAGTTAACACTAATAATTTTCTTACTAATTCACTACATTAGATTAATATATTAGTGACCACTCCACTGTTATTTCATGAAGGCATTTGATCCCTTCATCTGCAAATACATAAATGTGCAGGAGTTCGTCTACATTGTCTGCAAGCATGAGCATAAATTGTCTGCTTTTTAGGCATTGATGACTAATCTGTTTATTTTTTAGCTATAAAAACAGCATTGTACACACATAGGTAGGCTTTCAATGGAATTAAATGGAGAATGAGAATTTTTAAAGCCAGTCCAAAATAGATGGCATTAGATAGAGCTATATGATGATGTAGATGCCATTACAAGACTCTAATAATGTTCAAATCGTTTGGGACGGCTTTTTTACTGCTTATTCAAGTAACTTTTTAATTAAAAAATTAAAAATTTTATTCTAAAAAAGTGCTTTAAAAAGTAATAAGAAAGCCTTCCCAAACAAAACCTTAGAGACTTGATTCTGCTGCCACTACTTGTATTTGTGCCAATATATTTGCAGGCATATTTCTTTTTTTAAGGTAGAAGAAAAGTAACACATGAAACCTGCTTGTGGACTAATGCTTTTCCATTAATTTTGAATTTTGGTCACTAAAAGCTTCAGATTAATCGATTGCTCAGTGAAAACTAACAAATTCTGTTTTTCACATTTCTATTGCATTAGTTTTTTTTTTTTTTTTTCATGATAAAATTATTTT
>NW_021318595.1:580392-657975 GCF_001605985.2 Dendrobium catenatum
TATAATATTATAATAATTATAATATTATTATAATTAATTTTCAATAGAAAATTTATAAAAATTCTTTTAGGAATTTTAAAAATTACAGAAAAATATTCATAAATTATTGAATTTTATTTAGCACATTCTTGTGAAATCGGCTTGCAAAACACTCCTAAGTCCTAATAGTCCGCAAAACTTCACTTGTACCGTCAGGTGCCAGTTTCTTAAAAATTTCAATAGCCTCCAAAAATTATGAAAAAAAAAAGTTAAAACAAAACATTATAAATATTCTCACAAATATTGTTTATGATTTTGACTTATAATGACTCTAGAAAATAAATATTGACTGTTTTAGGTCAAAAATTCTTATAAAAAAAATTAGGAGTTTCACATATTATATGCTTTATTGTCTACAATAATGGTTGCAACCTTGTTCTCAATTCTCCAATCCTTCAAACATTTACATAAGATGTCATTTATGTTCAAAACCTTGTGAGGTGGAGGAATATCAACAAAACTAAGCACTCTTTTCTAAAGTTCTCAATTAATATCAATAAAATGGCAAGTAAGGACCTAATTGTGTACAGTAAAGTTTTCAACATCTTCTTTCTATTCTCATAAGCACATACACAATCACCCCTCAACATTCTTCTTGATATTTTCTCATAATGTGGCTAGCAACTTTCATTATGATGCTAAACATCTCATATTCAACTAAATTAAGTGGTAATTCATGTATCATAATCCATAATAGTCAACTAAGTGATGCTGGTATTGTGTAGTTGCACTTCATTTATTTTTAGCGAGCTTCACTTTATAATGATTGCACTCTACTTTCTCATTGCGATCACTTAATTTTACATTTGTGAACTCCTGTCATACGAAGGATGTCTTTTTCTTTCTCATTCTTTTAACAAAAGGATTTTTAGTTTGAAAATCTATAGCTGCAATAGTTGGGCTTGAAGATGACTCAACACTAAATTGACCATCATGCATTGGTGATTGAGGAAGATTGGGCATTGACTCTGTAGAATTAACTTGTTGTGGCAAATTTTATGACGTATCTTCCAAAGAAATTTTTGTTAGTGCGCAACCAGATATCATTACAAAACAACATTACAAGGAGGTGCAACTACACATAACCAAATACCATTAACAAAATCATAATACATTCTCTTCCTAAAAACTTATACAAAAAACAAGATGATCTAGGAAATAGTTATCCTAAAAAGCTTTTTACAATATGTTAATGGATCATCATAACATATTCAAAGTATAATATTACTATTTTAAAATATAGCTTTTCTCGCAAAACTTTAATTGTGAAATCTACCTTTTATTTTACCAAACTCAAAACTCTAAAGGACAAACTGATAGGAAAATGAAAGCTCTGATTGAGATATGTGAATTGCCAATCTATTGATGGTATCTACTTTTCGACTTCAATACAATTCGACGACACTCCATAGGATCCAGCGAAAAAAAATTGAAAGAAAACCCGAAAAAAAAAATCTACGATATATGTTCGAGGGTTCCAAGCACGAGAAGAAAGATCGAAAGTCGGAACTACCATGATCCGTGATTTATATTCAAAGAGCGGAACCACCAAAAAAAAGAGAAACAAATGCAAAAAAAAAAGATTGAATAAATCTGCGAGATGGATGCTAGATGTTTTGGAGGATTTAAGGGAGGTAGTAGAGAAAACGATGAAGGCAAATATGTACGTCTGTTGATATCGGCATGAACAAGTTCAAGGACGAACAACGTTGGGGAAGAGGAAGTTTTCGAGCACGGGAAGAAAGAGGATTTCAAAGTGGCATAAGAGCAAATAAGGATAGGGCAATTGAGAGTGAGAAGCGAGACATTATCTTTGTTTGCGCGTGATGAAGCGGTGTAAGTCTTACGATCTCGATATAATGTTGTTCGCATATCCATCCAATTACTCAAATAAAAAAAATTAAGATTATTATTAATTAGTAATTAAATGATAGATAAGAACGTAATATCGTTATATATATAATAATAATAATTTATTTATTAAATATATATTATAAAATTAATCGAGTTTTTTAATGAGCTTGCTAACGAGCTTCATATTGAGTGTGTTCACGAGCTTCTTATCGAGCTTCCTATCGAACTTCATATCAAGCATGTTCACAAGCTTTAAACGATCTTGTTCATGAACATAATCAAGCAAGAAGCATAGTTGTTCGAGCTTTTTTTATTAACACATCGTATTACAAAAAATATTTAAGTTTGTTCAACTAACTAATTAAACGATCACAAACAAGCTATTATTGAGCCGAGCCTCGAGCAGCTCATCGAACACTCAATTCACTTTTATTTGATAAGATGAAATAAATAAAATGATGTTGAACATGTTTATTTCTATTGTATTTAGATGTTTTAAGTTGGCTCTAAATGTTGATTATTGATGAAATAACCTAAATATTAGGTCGAAACACCTAAGACTTTTAGTAAAGCTATTAAGAATAGTTGTAATGAGAAGGCTCAAGGTAAGAAATTCATTTATGAATCTATGAACAATGAAAAAAAAATAGCAAGAGATTTAGAGGGATAAGAAGCTACTTATAAAAAAAAAAGAGAAGGAATTGATTGGTTGCAACACAAATGAATGAGTTGAATTATATTATATTTAATAAAAAATTGAGAGATATACGCCTCAAATTATAGAGATAAAGAAATGGTGATTATGAAATGAATCATTTGGTTGTTAATGATGTACTGGCTGATGATAAATGGATAATACCAAAAAATAGTAAAGGATTTCAAATTGAAGATGAAAAAATGGCCTTTAATGAAGTCAAGAATTAATATATTAATGCTAATATTGAAAGGGTTATTAAATTAAAAGCATGCTCTACTTCACAATCATTTAAAAGAAAGAAGCAAAATAAGATTGGGCCTTAAAAATATTCAAAAAGGCAATGTATGTATAGTGGATTACCTATTTTAAATTATATTGAATCAAATGTTAACTAATATAGATAGTAAGATAAAAATATAATAATTTAAGAAAAATTTGAAGAATAAGAGAGGTGAAATCCAAGAATGGTAGAATTATGATAAATGATAACTTTTCTGAAAATGATAAAAGTAAGGATGAGGCCAATGTGGATCTTGATCTTCATGACGGAGTGTTTAGCATGAATCTCATATTAAACTTGCATTTTATAATAACATTTAGGATTGAAATTTGTGATTTATAACCTTATGATGATGAACTAAATAAATATGTTGATAGTTTATGTCATATTTATTTAATTATTTTTAACTTTATGAGTTTTTTTTAGGCTTAGATCTCACCTCGCTAGAAAAATGCCGCACTTCTCAATTTCACCTTTGTAAAAATTATTGTAAAGAATTAAACTTTAGATGATTATTAAACAATAAGCTATATCTACCATTCATTCACATGTTGAGAGTTGAGCCTTAGATACTTAGTTCTTCTATGCAAGCCTATAAAGACTTGGGCACTTAAACATAACTCCAAAAATTATCTTGTATTTGGTATTTTTGATATTTTATTTGTAGTTTTGTCTTTATATTAGATTTTTTTCTTTTTTTAGGGATATTTCAATTTTCCATTTTACAAATATTTTTATTTTTTTATTCTATTGTTTTTTTTATTTTTATTTATTTCGAAGAAAAATTATATGTGCCTCATTCCAAAATTACCAATCCAGTTTGATGCGCAAAATGTCAAAAAGTCATTAGAGAAGGGCATGAATGAAATCATATTAACCTTGTGATTTATTATATGAATGTTTTTGAAATACTATATTGCACACTTTTTGATGTGCCATTTTGCATGCTTCTCATCATGTGTTTTTTTTTTTTTTTTTTCATGTTTTTTTTTTTTTTTTAATTCATATCAAAGCAATTTTTTATATTTTCTTATGATTGCAATGTTTTAACAAGGCATTTTTGTGAACTAACTTTCTATCTCTTCTTAGTCATCCATTTCATTTCAGCATTCCCTCTTAAGCCCAGTTTTTCAAGTAAAATTTTGGCAGCACTTCCATTACTATCATGAAAGGGAAGTGCAATTTAGGTGTGGTGAACAAGGCACTACGAGATGCTCAGAGTATCTTTTCTCCCATTTCAAATTTGGAACGGCTTTCTTCTTATTTTTAGAAAGCCGCTTTAAGAAGCAAGAAGAAAGCCGTCACAAACGTAGCCTAAGACTTCGTTTGGGAAGCCTTTTTACTATTTTCTTAAAATAATTTTTAATTACAAAAATTTTCAATTAAAAAAAAATTTTATCCTAAAAAATTATTTTAAAAAAAAGTAAGAAAACTATCTCAAATGAAGCCAAAGATTTCATTTGAGATAATTTTCTTGTTATTTTCTAAAATAACTTATCAATACAAAAGCTTCTTGAAATTAAAAAAATAATAATGGTAAAAAATTATAACAAATAAAACCTAAGCAAGGCAGATGGATATAGAACGCAATTTTTGTGAAATGATGGTGGAGTTTGCTCATGAAATGAGAGAAAATGCAGAGGGGGCATTGATTAGCAACCTTTCCCCTATTATTTATTAAATTAACAAAATCTTTCTATTTTTTTATCTTTTATAGATTTCTTTATTTATTTCTATTTTATTATTATTTATCATTGCATTATTCTTTTCAAACCCCCTTTTTATATTATTTCGATTTTTTTAAAAATATATGCTTGTGATAACTCCCCACAAATTTCCCTCACCTTTCAATGTGCATGCAAATTATTTCCTTTATGCCCCAAAGCAAGTAATACAAGAGAGCCTTATTGGACCATTTCGACATATTAGGCTTCATTTGGACCGGATTTTTTACTGTTTCTTAAAACAATTTTATTGTAAATAAATTAAAAATTTTATACTAGAAAACTGTTTTAAGAAGCAGTAAAAAAGTCGTCTCAAACGAAGCCTTAAACGCATTAGGATAATCTGCTTGGTAAAATGGACAATAGATAAGGCTCTTTTCATGCAAATGGGATGTTCCGAGTCATTCTTATATAAAAAGGGGAATGTCTGCCATTGTTGTTGTACTCGTTTTCTTTTCAATGTTTGTGTGCGTCTGAAGTCGCTAGTTGATTTTGCCAGCCACAGTTTTTGATGATTTCAACTGTAAGGTGAAATCTCATACAAACAAACTGAATATTTTGAGTTAATATCTGATGATTTCATCCATCTTTGATCCAATAGCTTCTGAATCACATATAAAGATCAACACAAAAGAAAAAATTGCACCCTATCTCATTAAAAAGAAACTCTAAAGTTTCATTTGGAATGACTTGCTTACTGTTTCTTAAAGCAGTTTTTTAGTACAAAAATTAAAGCCGTCCCAAACAGTAAGATAACTGCTTTAAGAAACAACAAGAAAGCCGTCCCAAACGAAATCTAAATCTCTTAAAACTATGAATGGTCGAAAAACAAAAATATTACCCAATTTAAAAAGAGTATCATCCCAAATCTCTATAAAATCATCAAAAAATTCTAACACAACCAAACTTTCAATTCATAAAGATTGCACTCTCTAATCATATACATCAACTTCTTTCTTCTTCATTTTATTTCTTTCTTAATTCTCTTTTGCTTTTTTTCTCCATTTATCAAAGAGATGTTGCAATTCTATTTCCCTGAAAACAGCCACAATCCCTCTTCTAAGAAAAAAAAAAAATTGACTCAAGAAGATGTGGATACTAGGCAAAAGAAATTGGAGTTATCTGTCATAGAAACTAAAATACATAAAATGCCATGAAATACGAGATGGATCAAAAGGAGATTTTTATGAAAACAATCACATGGAGGGCTAAGATATAGAGAACAAATGCAGACCTCAGAAGCATAAGCTTTTGTAGGCTTTCAGTTGTGATGCCTGCAATGTAAGGCCTGCTGTAGGAGTCTCCAGCATAATCAGCATAAGCTGCAGCCGACCCAGCCATGCCTCTACTAAAGCGATTTCTTGTGTTGTTTGCATCTGCGGAACTAATTTCAAGCTTCTTTTGTATGTTGTTGAGATTCTCTAGTTCCTTTTCCTTGGTGTGTATCTCGTTCATCAGATTCTCTGCTTGTGCCTGAAAGAAAAAATAGACATCATTTAAGTGTATATGGCTTTTCTCGTCATAGGAGAATGAATATTTTCCTTGAATTTTGATGTTTCCCTCTATCGCTGTTCAACCTTCAAAGTCAAGATCACATAATTATTACTTTGTGTTTCACAACAAAAGAATAATGTGGATCACATTTCATCAATTTCATGATGGTTTCATTATTTATTAGGCATAAGAAAAGATAAAGATGATCAAAAGATATGTTGAAGATCTAACTAGTATATTTCGCCAATCAATATGGTTCAATCAAAGCAATGTTTCATTAAAAATAATCATATATTTGATTGCAAACCATTTGAAAAACTTTACATTTTAAAATCATAATTAACTTTTCGTGCAATCAAAGCTAACTATTATTAAAATTTGTATGCATCAGATTGATAATCAGATTGAAAACAAGCATACAACTAGTTTCAATAATGTCGAAAAGACTGAATGGTTTTTATCTTGCATTAGAAGGTCAGTAGATCGACTTTGAATAACGAGGAAAATAGCGTTCCCTTCCTAGGGGGAAAATGCCTATTCTCCTCCAAATTTTGATTTTGTATCTAACATTGCATATAATTTCCAAACATAAGTTCACACCATTAATTGTGATCTAAGAAATATGAATTATCTATGGGCCAAGCTTATCAATTTTTGGATAACTTAATCATCAAGTAAGAAAATGAAAAATACAAAGATGATTGGATGGTACATAAGTCCTTTGAAAATTGAACATTTACTTGTAAGATATCTTAAAGGCACATGCATTTCATTCCAAGCCATTTGAAAGTATTTACATACACTTTAAAATCACAATCACCTTATCTTGAAAACGTAGCCCCCATTCCTTGTGTTTATCCGTCTACTTGATGATTGAATCATCTAAAAAAAATCTTAAAAATTCTGTCACTAGTTTTATTAACATAAAAGAGCATAGACAATTTTCAATTTTGATCTTGCACTTGAAGGCCATAATATCAAAATCTACTGACTAAAAGATAGTGACTCTCCTCTTGGATAATAATAAATATTTTTCTCATAATTTAATTTATGCATCTACTAATACATATATAATCTTAAAACTAAATATCACACCATTGATAGTGATGTTCAACAAAAAAATCAAGGTTTTGGAACTCAATTTTTGTTTCATTTTTTATCCCATCAAAAAATTTTCTATTATAAAATATTATACAAATGTATTTAATGTATGGCATAAAGAGTATTATCTAGTTGAGCTTGAAGTTATAATAATATGAAATTTAATAGGACCATAAGGACAAAATTATAGTACAACTTTAATGATTAATCATGATGTTTTGTGAAGTTTCATTAAAAAAGATTTCCAGGTGAAACTTCACTGAAGCTCTTGACTTTCGATCAAAAGTCATAAAAATTTGAAGCCAAAAATAACAGTAAGTTTCATATCGATTTCAAACAAAACCACCAAGACTTAAGATCATGATAAGCATTATATGTGGATCTAGTTTCATCAATTTTCATAATGATTTAACCCCAAGTATGAGAAAAATACATGAATAATCAGATGGCATATATAACCCATACAATTAAAACAGTCCAATAATGCAAAATATCATCAACCACCAATATATTTCATTTGAAATCAATTGAAAGTCCTTAAACCTTGAAATCACAATTACTTCTAATGCAATTAAACCCATCCATTACAAAAATTTTATTACATCTAATTGGTAATAAAATATTCTTAAAAATTATTGTAATCACCCATGCAACAAATTTTAATGAACTTAAAGCGAATGATATAATATTTAAATAGCATAGCATCAAAATTTAATTAAGTGGGCAATAGCATTTCTCCTCCAACAAGGAGAAAAATCTTATATATCTATAATATATAAAATCAGGGAATAATGAAGTTGAAACTTACTTGCTTTGCAGTCAATTGTTCAATCAGACTATGGAGTTGCTTTTCCAGTGCCTTCTCCCTTTGAGCTGCATACGTGGAAAGAAACATTCTTAAGTTTACTCATGAATTGTTCAGGAAAGCTCAAGCTAAGTGCCCGATTTAAGTCAGAATTATTATTAAATGCGCATTCATATTAAATTGAATTAAAGGACAATGGAGGCACCGGCCAGTCCACTTAACACACGAGTATGACCTCTGATTACACACGAAGCCAGTCCACTTGACATAGTTGACTATTTTAATTTCACAAGTAAGATGATAAAAGCAAATATAATGGAAACAATGGTAAAACTTTACTAGCAATGGAAAGCTTCTAGTGCTCACTATGTTTATACTAAAATAAACTTTTCAAGTTCAAAAAATTTGAAAGTCCAATACAATTTATTTATATTGCCGTAGCACTTGCAAAACAAACTTAACGGAGATTTGGGAAAGAAGAACTATGGGATGTTTAAGTGGATGCTGATGTCAACCTAATAGTCTAGCATAAAAACTATGTCAAATTAAATGAAATGAAGTGTTATTTAAAGTTTGCTGAGTGCTAAATTGTTCCAATATGCGACTCTCTATGGTCTAAACAAATAGCAGTGAGAGGCACGTGTTCATTATGATGACAGTGTCCACATGATATGCATGCATTTAATTAGGCATTTATTTTCATATCAATTATAACAATTTTTCCTATGATTAAGTCTAGATTTTCAAGATAACTAACTAGCATAATGAAAATAACCATGTATTTGGAAAACAATTATATTCTGCTTTATTAGGATAAATCTAATTGAGCAAAAGATTCGATCATTATCAAGGTTGTAAAAATCAGATCGGACGTCGAGCCGGAAAAATGAGAAATTCAAGGTTCGACAGTTGGACCGTACGTGAACCAAAGGTTGAACTAAATAAAGTAATAAATATTAGAATTAATTAAATAAAAAATAAATGATATAATAATTATACAATAACATAAATTTGTGATTAAAAAATAAATTTAGTTCACATATAAACTAATAAATTTAATATAATTTTTTGCTAATTTATGTTATATATTTAGATAAAATTTATAGCCATAAATTTTATACTAAATTCATATTATAAACTTACAATCTATAAATTATTCATCTTAGATTATTTATAATTAATAAATAGATAAAATTAATATTTAGGGTTTAGATATTTTAAAAATAAAAAGTAAAATAGATAAATAAATAAATAAATATAATTAACCAACAAAATAAATATTAGTCCATTATTAAAAAAAAATTGTTTAAAATAATAATGTAAGTGTTTGAAGTAGAAAGCTTCAAGCAAGTTATTTAGTCCCACATCACTTTGGAGCTTTGTATAATTTTATTTATATAGCTTTTTTGTTTGCGTGTTAGAAAATCACTTTATTAGTGGGACCATGTGGGTATATTTTATTCGAGCTTGGTTGATAAATGATCATTATAGAAATTTAGTGTGCATTTAAAAATTAAAAAATATGTTATATTTAAGTTAATTTAATATTTTATATTAAATTAATTTATTTAATTATTTATGGATAGCAATTAAACTGGTCGGTTATTAAAAACTTGGACCAATTCAACGATTGATCGTTTGAACTAGTGGTTCAGACCAATTCACAGCAGTTTGATGCTGGGCCAATTTTTAAGATGGATCAAACTGATCATATGAGCAGTTCACGATTGAACCGATCGAACCGATAGGATCATTTTGATTTTCAAAACCATGATCATTACTTTGTATGTTACCTATTCTTTCATGTATAATGAGTAGAACTCGTAAGAGGGCAAGCAATTCGTGCACAATCCTGTTTGAGTGGCATTCCTATAGTCGACGCTAATCAACATGCAAGCAAACATACCATTTTCCTATAAATACAAGAAAGCCAGCATGCAAGTGAATATAGCAACATGCCAATCAATCTACGTAGGGAAATAGAGATGAATGCAGCTCACCTGACAACCTACATCAACATATAAATGAACACATTAACTTGTCTGCAAACAATGAAGCTTCTTACAAACATATACAATGCAACATACGATGAATACAAACACCCACTAGCAATGACGAAATATTTGTCATATACACTATAGTGTGCCTCCGGGTGATAACCAGCAACAGGCAATGAATGATATGACACTCTTGTAGTAAACAACAATTTAATGCCAGACAAATACATTGATCTCTCACAAGCAAAGGCGGTCGATATGCAGTGAATGCAAACACCTACGAGTCGTTGTAGGAGACTCGTCATCCACAAGCAAATACATAAGAGCCGTAATAAAGGCAAACACTTACGAGTAACACTAGAAAGTATGCATTCAATATAACTTGCTCGCAAGTAATGACAGAAGGCCCATGATGCATGCAATGGTCCTACCTACAAGCAATGACAATATATGTATTAGCATAAGGAGATTGCATCGAGTGCGACACACTACCTGCAGGCAAAACGCAATGAGTCTGTGATAAATGCAAGCATCTACAAGCCAGTGTAGAAGATTCTTCATGTACACAGCGATCTGCCTACAAGCTATACTGGTGATTTTTGGATATCTGCTGATAATCTACAAACTAATTAAATAGAACTTGCATGGCATGTGGCTCGCATATAAGAAGCAATGAATGACTTGTAGTGCAGCACTATGAAACACCTCTAGACTATGTTGGAAAAATATACATTGACCACATTCCACCTACATGAGACAACGGGTGACTTTTGAATGTCCACAGATGACCTACAAGAAAATTTAATAAAGTTTAGTATTGTACGACAGCTCACCTACAAGGAGCAACAAACGACCCGTAGCGCAGCTACGACCCATCTACATGCAACAGCTAGTAGCTCCTAAATGCCTAGTGCTGGAGCACGAACCGTGTTAACAAAGCTCCCATTACTCGACAACCTATTTTTATGAAGCAGCAAATGACTCGTAGCGCGACACTACGATTCACCTGTAAGAAGCAGAGAATTTATAGTAAAAATTGCGGACCATTGGTAAATTGAGGCAAAAAAATTTGCGGCACCAGACTGTCACACCAGATAAATTAGCTTATTTGCAAGTGACAGGTTGAAGGCTTCGGATGCACTGCATAGCTCATTTGCAGGTTGAAATATACTCCTGCAGGCAGAATGCTAAAGAAAAAGACAACATGCAAAAGATAAAATGAGCTAAACTGCACAACATATATGCAACAAATGAAACTTAATGCACTGCTAAATCATGCCACCGAATTTGCAACACTCATACAAACAAACAAAAGGCATTCACATGTCCCTAAATAGAAACTTACACATTTTTAAAAAGCTCATCACCTGCATCATTAACCATATTTGAATATTACAAAAAATACCCTCTTGTGCATGACACATTCATAATATGCATACATCTGCAATACACAGGGTGCATCATGCGAATACATCACTCAATACACAGCATGCCACATCGTGGCGACGCATTACATTAACATGCAATCACATCATATGTATACACATCATAACATGCAAAATGTATGGTTCATTTACACATTACAGTAGGCAGAACTCATTATGCAAGCATACTATCGAACATATAAAATATATTGTGTAGCGGCAGCGCTACGTCGACATGCCAATACTTCATGCGCTACCTGAAAGTATTGAATTATCATGCAAATGTACTATGAAAGCAAACATGCAATGTGTTCTTGCATTATACATACATATTATGTAAATGCAGTATACACAATGATTATGCTTAAGTCACTATGAAGCATATCAACACATCATGAAAGCATGATTGAGCGTTGTGCAGATGCAAAAATGCATCATACATGCATACCTTCAAATATATGAGTGCATACGTTAACATGTTAACATGCAGAGGGAAATATAAATGCGTACTTGAGTATATATGTTGTATGAACCTATTGCATTGTATGCATATAACTACTATACAAATATATCATACAAAATGCACTCAAAAGCATACATCAGCATGGGCCCCGACGAGCATGATGTATGAATGCACGTGATATATAAGGATGTTGCGCGAGTCAAGAAATGAACTTAAGTTCAAGCCTAATCCTATGTCGGCAAATAGACAGAGTCGACACGGCTTGAATAATTGAACAAATACACGATCGTAGCACAGATCGGAGCATTTGATTTTCTACATTTATATTACAAAGAAAATTCACACATCAAAATGAATATCCCAGTTTTCGATATCCATACAATAATTCCATTAATTAGTATCTCGATCGAGATCGGATCCCCTGTTTGCAAGCAAAGTCGACAAGGTCCAATTAATGAAATGATCATATCTAAATAACTCCACTGATGGTCGTGTAGATAGAAAATTTCAACCGGAGAAGGCCCCAAACTTTTAAAATGCCTCTCATACTCATAAAATATAAACATTTAAAGTGACAATAAAGTCACTCTCTTTATCGTCGTGTTGAATGCAAATCTTAACCAAAGGGTTAACTCTCAAAGACCTATCAAAGATTCAAAATTCTACCTTTTATCAATGATGTTAATATATTTAAAAATGAAATTAATTGTCAAGCACTTCAAGCAAAATAATCGCTCACCCTCTACAACAGTTTGCCAAGATAGACAAGTTTGAAAAGCACTTCAGCTCACAAAGAGCAGCAAATGTCTACTCGAAAACATCACTATGATTCATTCTCAAATCATCTTTTGTCAGTAAGGATGCAGTACGTGTCCTCTAAATGATGATTTTGCTGCCAAATAGCACAACATATAAACGGTTATGACTAAGACCCTCTGATCGAGTGATTTTATTGACAAATGGTACCACTAAATTACAGTCATGGTTAGAGCCCATATGTTCCCCAATGACTCTAAATCATTGAGTAATGAATCAATAGGATATGATTGATAGAGCACAAAGCCCTTTGTTAGCTAAGGTAGACTCAAATCTATCCCCTTAGGTAGATATTCACCCCAAATCTATAAGATACCGTTGGATGAATCAACTTATGGCTACCGACAAGAATCCTTCGATCAAGTTAGGTCGACTACCTCCTTTGACTAAGTAAACTAGGGACAATAATGACCCGGAACGACGAAATTATGAGATCTTGATCGAGTTCATCGTCATCCCCCCCCCACTATCTGCTTTAAGTTAGCGGTGATATAAGTTTTAATTTTCAAATATAAAATTATGTTGCTACTATATGCTAGATACTACGTATATGTCTGATGACTAGCCTTAATCGAAATTTCTCTCTCAATATCGACAGGGGTAATTAACTACAGGGGCTTGCACCTATAGGAAACCTGAACTCAAATCATAAAGTCCTCGCAAATGAGGCAAAATCTCTGGGTAATATCTTATCGAAAACCCAATCTGCCTTTTGAAAATTTACTTCAGAACCTAAACACTCGTTGGCACAAAAAAGAAAGGGGTCGAGCAGAGGCCGGGGCCCGAAATTTTGGAGCCCGCATCGTGCAAACTTAATGAATTCGCACAACGTATAATGTGTTTGCATGTCAATATAATGCACTACGACATAGAATGCATTTATATGTTGAATGATGTGCATTTGCATGATGTATTTTGCACATTGTACAGTATATATGCATGCAATGCAATGGATATATACGATATATCTGCATGTCCGCATGAACATTCACATATTTGCTTGCATGTTGAGATACTTGCATATGCATTTATATGTTTGTATGTGTATTTGTATATTTGCATATTTATTTATGCATTACTTAATGTGGTTATATAATATTATTGTATGTTATGTGTTGTATGCATGATATATTTACATTTTGTATTTGGTACAAGCACGATACATTTACATGTTATTTGGTATATGCATGATATATTTACGTATTATCGACATGCATGCACAAGTCATTTTTATGTTGCATAATATACTCGAGCAATGCATTTACACGTTGTGCAATACACTTGCACATTTCAATTACACGTTTGAATGAAAATCGGTTCATTTAAAAAGTGGGTTGCATAATCGACGATATATGTGCAAGCCACTTAGCATACATGTCAACGGTGCAACACATCTAAATAGCGCATTATATAGTATCATGCATGTGCAATAGCGCATGGCATAAGGCGTAAATGGTGCGCAATATTTTGTTAACATGCTATAAATTTCAAATTATAAATTATAATTAAATTTAAGATTTATGAATTAACATCACAATTAATTATTAATTAATTAAAAATCAAATTAATAAAATATTTAAAAACTTTAAAGTATTAAACTTTTTGTAGAGTTTAAAACTATCATTTTTACTATTTGGCAGAATTTATGCTAAATTATGCTTAAATCCTACTCAATTCTATTGATATAACTTTATATAGGATTTTAAAAAAAAATTGTTTAACATAATATTTATAATTAAATCTTGCTCTAATCAACCAATTATTTGCTATTTAATGGTATTTAATATATGTTTAAAATGATATGCACCGCGCCACACGCTATGCACCGTGGCTTCACGAAAAACTTTGCACTATGGTGCGTCATTCATCATTGAGAATATGCTACTTAGTGCTCTCATATAAGGCACTTGTATGGTTGGTAATACATGTACACGCCACTCATGTATTCATATAATATGCTTGTATGTCTTTGGTACACACATTATACAACCAGAGGCTCATAGGGGACACTCTCTTTTAATGATTTTACACGTCATGCACACTTTAACGAGAAGGTCGCGCACATCATGATGCGCAACAGTGTACTATTTTATTTTTTTCAAACACGTGCATTCAAGCAATGTATAATATTTGCTCTCCATGGTGAACATTAAGGCATGACACTTGGATCTCGAGTCTAAAGAATCCACCACCGAAAGGTCCCGACAAAGGGAAAAAAAATATACCAAAGTCTTTAGAAGTTTTTTTTTACATGATGTGCATACAAACATGGAAATATATCATAGACATCCATTGCGTCATATGCATGTATTCCATGCAATGTGCAAAATGCTTCATGCAAATGCACATCATTCAACATACAAATGCATGTGTTGTAGTATTGCATTATACAGACATGCAAACACATTATACGTTGCATGAATTCAATAAGTCACAACGCAAATACATTATACAAATTACATATAATTGTATCATACCCGTAATTAAAAACGTATCGATCGTCCCATAAATACATTATGCAAAAATACACTGAAAGTATATGTTCGTATGGGCCCCGATGAGAGCAATAAATACGCAAGCATGACGTTTAAGGATGTTGCGCGAACCGAAAAATAATAAATGAGGTTTAAATGTATCTCCCTGAAAAGTATGCAAACATATTATGTAAATGCAATATCATACACACATTATTTAAAAATGAAATTTAAATTATCCACATATGTTCTGACCGTCGCATATAATTTCTAATATTGAGGTCTGAGAATGCAGCGCGGGCTAAATTTCAAGTCCAATCATTCTCCCTGAAAAGGCTAGAGTCGATACGAATTAGATTAACAAGCCAATGCATAATCACAAATCTACTGGGATATTTAAAGTTAAATTTCACATTAGGCCTTCAAAAGCTATAAGTGAAACTCGTCATAAGCTCTTCAATCTTAGCATTTATATAAAAACTCATGAGATCAGTCGTTGAACCTAATCCTCTTTTGGCAGGGAAACAGAGTTGACAAGATTTAGACAACTCTAATAAACAATTATATAAATCCCGATAATGACTGTGTTGAAGGTGAATCTCAATCGGAGGGGAATCTACCCTTTTAAATGTCTCCCAATATTGATAAAGATAGACACTTTCAAATGAGTTTAACTTAATCCCCGATGATGGTCGTGTGAAAGCTAATCTCAACTGGAGGGGACTCTACTCTTTCAAATGCCTACAAACCTCAATGACATACATATATTTTAAAGTGACTTTAATGTCACCCTAATAATAGGCGTGTTGAATGTAAAGCTCAACCAGAGATATCAATTCTCAAAGATCTATCCAAACTTCAAGGATCAATAATTACTAAAATATTAATATTTAAAATTAATATTAATTACATATAACTTAAAAAGAAAAATTCATCCACATTCCCCAACCGTTTGGAAAGGGCGATAAACTCAAAGATACTCTAGCTCATAAAGAGCGAATGTCTGAATCGATATATTACTAAGATTCATTCTCAAATAATATCCTGCCAAAAAGGACTTTGTGTTTGCCCTCTAATCAATGGCTTGGTCAAATAACTCTACAAAACCCGTAATTTGGCCAAAACGACTGCATGTGGTAAACGATTATGACCGTAGCCCTCTGACCTAGTGTTTGGTCCAACGACTTCGCTATCTTATAGTTATTGTAAAAAGCACATATGTTCCCTAATGGATAAGTTACCAATGAATAATGAATTATAGGGTATGATCGATAGAGCACAAAAACCCTCTGTTAACAAATGTTGACTTGAATTCATCCCGTAGACAAACACTCACCACCTCACGTCTGTAAGGTACCCTTGTACAAAAAAACCCATGGCGACTGATAAGGATCTTGCAGTCAGGTTGGATTGACTACCTCATCTGATTAACTAGACTAGGGACCATAATGACCTAGGATTTGTTAGGATGTCGATGCAGCCCCCTACGCAAGGATGGTGTCAGGATGCTATCGAAATTTTGACCGACATGGGACTCAAACAAGTTTTGTAAGACAAGAAATTCCTTCATCTCCTAAATATTTCAACACCTTTATTGGAATATTAATTATCACATCCAACAACTTTTTCACACTTTATTTTTTTAAGTCTCTCTAACTTTAATTTTACTAAAATACGACGATAAAAATAAAAATCTCTATTTTCATTTAGGATAATAAAGTCAATCGTATTCTCACAATCATCATCGAAAAGTTTACTAAAATATCTTATTCACCTATGTTGAATACCCTAATCTAATAAAACCATTTTTTTATCTTCTTCATTAATGCACTTCACTTAAATGTATGTTGCTTCATAGATTAAAATATAAAAATCTTTTATGAGTTCAGACTTTCTCAATTTATTGATTACCCATCCATTGGTCTTACAACCCAGTTAAACACTGATAGTTAAGAGGCGATACAAAGTTCATGATGTTTAGTAAGCAACTAATAAACTATTCACTTTTGAAGAGATGAAAAAGAAAAAAGTACTACATCCCACCTGGAGAAGGTTGCTTCATAGATTCCTTCTGAACAAGAGACCATTCTTCCTCTAATGTCTGAACCATCACGTCAAATGAATTCTGAGCACAGAACAGCACAGAACAATGAAGACTCTAAATTTACCTTGTTATTGATTCAATTTCAAGTTCATTTAAATGAAAAAAAAGGAAAATATCGGAGAAAGGAACAAACTAATTCTTCTTTCTTTTCTTCTAATTCTTCTGATTTAACAGCCCTGGAAGATTCATCCACTAGATCAACTTGTTCAGCATTGTTACCACCACCTTTTGATACCATGGATTGACTAAACTTCACCTCAGCTTCTACTTTTTCCAGGTTTTCCTTTAAATCCTTTTCAATAAGGTCCAGCTCCTACAAGCAAGCAATGTGTAAAGCATCCACGGCATCCTAAATAGCAGAAATATTTATGAAAATAGGGGTTTCCAATATTTTAAAAAAAAATTTTTAGCACACGCCATACATCAAGTCAGCAAACAGTGAAAGAAATCAAATGTGGGGATTGTGTGTCAGAGTTCCATGCTATCTTCAACACCAATTTTTTTCTATGTACAATGTTATCTAGGGATTCTAACAGTTGAGATAGCACTTTCAGTCAAAATTGCAGCAATTTACAAAAGACCCATTCACAGCTGTGTAACATTAAGTAGCACATGACGTACGTCATCACATAAGGATTAGAAACTTTGTAAAACAACAAGACAGAAGGTTGCACTAAAATGTACTACATTCTTTACTGGAAAAAAAAAAACCACCCACTAAACCAAACAAGCAGAATTAGAGAGAATTCACTGCAATCTAAACATCACTATATCCATCATCGTAATCATCATTAGCTAGTTATATCGCAACTATTTTGGTTTAGCTTTATGAATCCTTTCATTTCAATTGAAGGCTATATGTGCTATTAACTCTATTGTCTTCAAGTTTTTTTTCCTTTTTTGCACAACTTCTAGTCATGTCACATTTAATCTGCCCATTTGTATTTCTTAACTTCCACAAAAGTTTCATTTACTCATCTTATTGATGCATCTTCTGGCCACTAAGTGAACAACTTGATTTTTTTCCACTACCTTATTTTCAATACATAACACTTGATAGTTATTTCTCACTCTAGCATTTCTAACTTTACTATACATCCTTTTTTTTTGTCATACTCAACTTAAACTATCAGTATTTGTTCCACTAAGTTTCGATCAGCCATTCAAATTACAATTCTAACACTTATCTTCAAGTTTCAATATTACCTCGTATTGCTTACTGTTCAGTGTTCATATACTATTCCATTTCAATCACCAAGCTTTCAGGTCTAGAAGTTATGTTCTCATTTAGATAGCATTGTTTCGAAAACAACAAAAGATCTCTCGGGGTAAATGCACAACCATACTGCCATTTTTTACGTGAATAGGTCCTATTCATGATCATACCCCTTGCCATGATGGTTAGAAATTGGAATGGTTTACTTCCATTTTTATATGGTGTGATTCATTGTTAAAAATTCTTGATTAGAGATCAATCACCAAACATTTTAGCTAATGATGAGCCATATAAGTAATATTAAGTAGTTCCAACCAAAAAATGGTTGAACAACAAATGTTATAATAGAGTGATATAGGATTAAAGGATATTGGGGCAGGAGTTTCATGTGCATGGAGAAAAAATGAAAAAGAAAGAGATAAGAAAATGAACATATAATGACTATTGTGGAAAACTGTTAGAAGTGATGCATTGGCTCAACAAACATAACTAAGTAAATAAGACAGTTCTCATTTGTTTTGTTTTTTCTATAGCCTGATATACCAAAAAAAACTGCTTCTTGAAAGCAGGTTGGTGTTTGGATGATTTTTTTTTAAATATGAATTGTTACCCACTCAAAAATATAGTGAGAATTTGCATTCTAGTACCCGATCGAGCCGATTCAAGCCTGACTGGATTCGATCGCGCTCGATCCATCAAACTAAAATTCACCCAAATCAAGCATTAATTTTATCAAATTAAACTCAATTTCACCAAATTAAAATCAAATCAACCGAGACCGACCCAAATCTGTCCAAATCAAACTAAACCGAGCCTTATCGAACCAAATTCGACGCATTTCGGTGCCGATTCAAGTCCAATTTCACTAAATTGGCTTGATCGGACCCAATCGAACCTGGGCCGACTAAAATTGATCAAATTCGGGTTTGATTCGGGCTCAATTATAGCCCAATTGACCCAATTCGTGTTCAATTTAACCCCAAATAAGTTAAATTGACTTTTTGGCTGTTTTTAATCATTTTCTCATATCAGGAAACTAAATCAAATGGTTGAGATATAAAAAGCCACTGCTCACCCATCACTTCCCTCTGATTTGAACAGCTACAGCAGGATACCGCAACAGAAAATCTAATTGAGCGAAATCTTATTTCGTTTCGCGTATAGAGAGAGCGGGAGACAAGAGAAGAGGGCATTCAGCCTCTGGTTTGTGTACGTCCCAGAGAGAGCGAGAGAGCGAAGACCCCGAAGGCCCTGTTCGCTCCGAACTCCTTCGTACGCAAAGCCCCCATCCCCACCAAAATTGCTCGCATGCAACCTCCATTCCCAAAGCCCCTATCCGTGCGAAACCACTGCTCACGCGTGGCCTCCATCTACGACCTCCGTCCGTGTGTAACCCGTGGCTCGGCTTGATGAGAGCTCGTTCATGTTCGTTTGATAAGATAAACAAAAGAGCTTGAACACTTTTGATAAATACTTGATAGCTAAATAAAGAGCTTGAACAACTTGGCGTTCGGTTCATTTATATTCATGAACAGTGTCATTTAATACTCGTGAACAAACTCGATTAAAGATCGACTAAGAAGCTCGATTAGAACTATATGAGAGTTTTAAAAAATACATATTGTTAAATTTAATAATTTATTTTTAATAATCCCATCTAAAATAATTTAATAATTTATTTTTACTTCCCGCATATGCCTAAAATCGCAAACAACCCGCTCTCTGAATAAATATAAGATGAATCATAGATTGTTTGTTTGTGAACAAACTCATTTGGTAGCTCGAAAATACTAATTAGATATGTTCATGTATGGGCTCATCTAATAGCTTAAGAATACTCATTAGATATGTTCATGAATGAGCTTATTTGAAAGTTTAAAAAACTTCGCTAGATATGTTCACGAACAGACTTGATTTAATTATTTGTTAGAAGGCTCGATAAGGCTCGTTTGTTAAGTTAATGTACATCTAGAAGTAGAGCTCGTTTATAGTTCGATATGGCTCGTTCGTATAAAGATCAATAAGCATGAAATGAACCAAAAATGAACACCCATTAATTTAAATGAGCCAAGCTTGAACACAAACAAAAAAGCTCAAATCAAACTTGAACTGAATTGAACAAGCTGATAATAAATAAACTCAAACATGAACACGCATATACTCAGCTCGGCTCGGTTTGTTTGCAGCTCTATTCATGTGGAACCCCCATCCAGGTCTCGATCTGTGCAACGTTTCTTCCTATCAGAGGGCTTCTACTCCTTCCTCCTTCAACTCATTCGTTTGCACTCTTCTCAGAGCCAAATAGGCATGCCGATTCGCATAGGGTGGTTGGATTGGCGTCTGATAACCCCCAAATGCATGTTTTAGCATCCATGTTGTGCTCAATGCCTTCACCTACAACTAAACCCTAAGTTTAAGAGATTTCATTTGATGATAAATCAAATGTTGAGGTGTAGACTTTCACAATGACGCATGCTATGTTATATCTCTTAGATTGATGTGTTATAACAAAATTAACACATAAATGTGGGAACTCACACTTAACGAAGCTTGTGGATTTTCCAAAATTTTAATGAGTACTCAAAATGCATTTGATTGAGTTCAAACATTTAGCGTATTGGTTGTAGGATTTGACATGAACCCCCAAAGGTTTATGTTGCAAATCCTAGAATCAATGAAGCTCTTGAGATTTATTTTGAGTGTTTCATGAGGATTATGGAAATGATAATGAATTATCACCTCCTCTAACTCTTGAAATCCCTCAAAATTAGAGGCTATCACTCATGCTTCCAATGCACCAATCATGTCAAAATTGATTGGAAATTCCCTTCCAACTTTAGATGTATGTTCCCTAGGCGGGATTTCGGGCAGAATATCGGGGAATCCGGCAGAGGTATGTTGCGTTATATATTTTTTGTTCTCTTTTGGGTTTGATCCGGAGGTCAACACTCATCATATATTATATATATGCATGAGCCTTCAAAGGTCACAATGTGTGGGTTCAACTTCACCCTATCTATATCATGACAAAATTAGTCAAGGTTTAGGAGAGCTTGCATGTTGAATTTGAAGATCCTCTAGAAGTTAGGAAGACAACTAAATAGACTCATTTAATTCTAAATAAATTTGAGACGTAGCATGGGCCCTCATAAACACTTATATTTGGAATTATTTAATCATATTTATGTAACCTCCAAATTAGAAGTTTGAAATGAAATGATCAAAACATATGCATGTTGTGGGTCATTTGCTAACTCATTTAACTAAAGTTTACGAATTTATAAGCATAATTATTCAATTCCTAAGTGCTTGTACAGCAAAGGGTGGAGTATTACATGGCTTTCAAAGGTTCATGGATCATACCCCACTACGTATTGGAATTATCTAAGCATGGTTAACATGATTTGTAAACTAAGAGGTTGAGTGCAATGGTATCCAATTGAATATCTAATGAAGCTAATAAAATGATAAATCATCTCATAAATGCTCCTAGGTTCTTCTTAGATCATACCAAATATGATCTTAAAACTCCCTAGAAGTTGTAGGAATAAATTCTTCCTACCCAAATCCCTTAATCATGCCAAAATTAATTTGAGAATCTTTTCATTGCATTAGGAGCTTTCTTCTAGGTGCTCTTTTTCCTCTCATGCATGATGGTTTGAGGTTCCTCAACCCTTCAAACTTATCACTACATGAGTCCTTCAACCTTAGGGCCAAATCCTATGTTCATTCCACTTCTTGTTTGTTGAAATACAAAATCAACAAACAATCATCCCTCCTTCCTCATGTATTGCATGTGGAACCACCTTAAGGTTTCTAATGTTACATTACATGAGTCATTGGATCTTGGGACAAAATCCTAAGTCATTCAGCTCTAGTTTGTTGAGACACAAAATCAACAAACATTCTTCTGTTCCTTTCATGTGTGGTATTTGGAGAATCCTCAAAGCACTGAATATTTCAAACATGCCTTAGGGAATACCACCAATCTCCCTCCTGTCTTGTATTATGGATTTCACCAAAATCTTAAGCACGTCATATTGTAAATCCTTGAACTTAGAATCAAACTCTTAAGTTTTCCTTAAATCTTTTGTTGGGATAAGAAACCAACAAAGCAATCTTCCTTTTACATGAATGCAAAACATTCATACAAGTAATAGGGAATTCTCTTTCTTACATATGTCTTCTTCATGCATGGTACTTAGAGTTTCCCTCAAACCTCCAAGTGTTAGATTGCATGAATCTTGTAACCTTAGGATCAAAATCCTATGATCAATTATTCCATCCTAGTTTGTTGATACACAAAATCAACAAACTTTCATTCTTTTTCCTCCATGCATGACTTTTGGGACCTCCTCAAGGTTCCAAATGTTATAGCACATGGGTTTTAAGATCTTAGAAACAAATCCTAAGTAATCCACTTTTTGTTTGTTAACACAAAGTCAACAAATAAACACCCTCTCTTTTTCTTTGCATGATAGTTTGAAGTCCCCTAAAAACTTTAACAACATCATTGCACAAGACATTTGATTTCAACTTAGAACTCAATTATAGGTTCTTTCGTTTTGCTTGTTGGAGCACAAAATAAATAAGTAAACTTTCTTCTTAAACTTAGGATCCAAATCCTAGCCTTCCTTCCCCATTCACTTAGCTTAAATTAAGTGAGTGTATATCCTTCACTTTGAACACCAAGTGCTCAAAGAGATTCCTCAAATTTGCAACCTACAAGTTGTACGTCATTTTCCCCTATTTACCCAACACAAATTTAGTAAACAACCATCATTCATTGAATGCAAAATTCAATGATCCACCCCTCCAACTTGCAACTCCAAAAGTTGCATGTTCTTCATTCACTTTTCTTCAAATCAAAATTGTAGAGAATACCTCATTTTCCTAGCCTCAAATTAGGCAAGTTAACACTTCTCCTTGAAATCAAATGTTCAAGAAATATTCATGAATTTGCAACTCCTAAGTTGCATTTTCTCTCTCCATCCCTCCAACCCAAGTTGAAGGAATGAACCTTCTCTCTTTGAACACCAAATGTTCAAGAGATTTTCATGAGTTGCAACTTTTAAGTTGTATTTCCTTCATCATCTCCTATAAGCCAAAAAATGTAAGAGAACATTCATGTCTTCCCTCACTCTCTTAAACCCAATTTGGTGGAGTGTATATCTTCTCTTCGAACATCAATTGTTCAAAGAGCATTCATAAGTTTGCAACCTAAAGTTGCATATTTCTTCTCCCCTTTTACAACCCAAAAAGTTGTAGGAAATCTCTCTTTCACCTAACCAAAGTTAGGTGAATGAGCAATGAGTGCTTCTTGACTTGTAGTCCTTTCTAACTCCTTAGCCTCAAAGCTATGAGTTTTATTCCATTTCCCTTAGCACTAAAGCTTAGAGGAAATCTATCTTCACTTAACCTCAAAGTTATGGGAGAGTTCAAATCAAACAAAATCTCTTGTTGGGTCAAAATTAACTCATATTCCTACACCAAACATAGGAATATTAATATTATTTCTCATTTATTCTCCTAAACAAAGTTAGGTGAATGAACCCTTTCGTTGGATACCCAAAAGTCCAAAGAATCTTTGATTTGTGGCCCAAATCTATATATTATTCTATTATGTTTGCTTTACCTATGTTTAGCCAACTAAATATCTATCATTGAATATAAAAATTCAATGATAATTCTTCTTCATTTGCAACCCCAAAGTTGCAAATCTTCCTCACCTATTGAGTTAAAATCAGTTGGTGACTAATCTTTCATTTGTTTAATCCAATCAAAGCAAGTTTCCCCACTCTCTTTAAATACACAGATTCAAGGAGATCTTATTTTTTATTGGTAGTTTCAAAGCTAAAAACCTTCCCTCACTTCTATGGGCTCCAAAAGTCTTAGAAAATTTCTTGCTCTAGCTCAAAAGCTATGGGTTTTCTCTCCCTCTCCTCCATCCTCTAAGTTAAAGGAAATTTTCCTCTCTAACTCCAAAAGCTAAGAAAAATTCTCCAACAGCTAGCCCAAAAGCTATATGTTGGACACTTCTTAGACCAAAACTCTAAGTATCCTTTCTTTTAACAAGTAATCCTCCTCTCATGACATTTAAAATGCAACCTTTAGATGTCTTTTAGGAGTTTTCTGCTTGTTGAAATTCATCTTACACTATTAGATGAATCCCACAAAGTCTTAAGTATAACTCTAAGGCACGTTCGCCTTACATTGTTAGGTGAACATTCATCTCTTATCCAAATACTAAGAATATCCCAAAACATCTAAATATCACCTAAGTTCCTTTGGTACAATGAACAATCATTCTATCGCAAAAGGTGGAATGACTGTGTCATTCTATCTTAGGACTCATAAGTAGCAGGTTTGCCTAAAAGCAAGAAGTGGTTGTCTTATGAATTCTTCATAACCCTCCTAAATATGAAACCCCTAAAAATCAAATAAAATATTTAAGTCATAAACAACTTAAAGTAAAATCACACTTGGATTAAGATTAAACATTTTTATTACAAAATAAAATCAAACACCTCTTGTAGTGACACGCAACATAAGCCTCACACACTTAGGTGCACAACCCCTTAGGAATGCTAGGATTAGAATTTTTATTTTTCTACACGTGTTTGGTGATGCGGTGTGATGAATATTGCCTTTGTCTGCATTGTAGGTACTTGCCCTTAAGTGAATAGGGTAGACATACATTTTTTTTTTTGCAGATAGTCGTATTCAAGAGAGGAAAATAAGTCATGATTATCCTAACATTGTTTGCTTGTAGGTGCTGCTTAAATCCCCCAAGAGGCATGGCCAATAGGGTAGAAATAGAGACTTAGCACCTTAAGTGCCAAGCAAATTCTGGATGTGATATGTCTATTATATAAACTGCTTTCTAACACTCTGTTTTGTAGCTTTGAGTTTTTTTTTATTTTTTAAATGTATTTAATTAGATTTAAGTAGTATGTTTAACTTGTGAGGTTTGGTCAAAGGAGAGGTGGATCAAGAAGGATATACATGTTGAAGGTGAAGCCTACGATCCATTTAGAAGCAAAAACTTGAAGACTCCCACAAGTAGAGTATAAAATAATTTAACTAGGTTGTATAATGACAGGCAACGCAGTTGCAAAACTTTGTTGTAATAAGTTGGACTCTATAATTTATATTTTTGTCTTGGTTGATTTATTTACAAAGCGTGTGTTGATTTGTTACCTGATTGCACAATAGAAAATATATGTTTTCCTTAAGTTTCCTCTTTTCTTTTATTTGGGGGTGGCCTGGACATGTTAATGCGGTAAGTTTTTAGGATAAAACTAATTTTTCTATCCATTAAAAATGTAAGCAATCTAAAATTAACTTTAGGCTCCATAATTTTCAATTATAAGAAAAATTGCATAGCTCCCTTCAAGGAGCCAAATTTTCTAAAACTTAAAATGATCATGCACATAGTCCAATATTTTACATATAGAAAAGCTTTCACTTAAGGATCAGATAATAGAAAATTTGCATTTGTAAGTTAGTACCAAGGTTTAAAATTGCATATTCGGGTATTGAGGTGTTTTTCGTTCGTGAGGCGAGGCGTAAGCCTCAAGGCGATTTGAGGAGTAAGCCTCAAAATCAAAAAATTGCTTTCACCCGCCGGAATCTTACTCTCCATTCTCTGTACAACATATCGGATCTTCTTCATACCAAATGCCAATTTCGCTTCCTAGCACTTTGCCGAAAAACTCTGCCCAATGATCACCGTGCCAAATTCTATATGCAACAAATTCCACTGTGCCGCCAATATGCCACAGTAATTCCTACGGCACTATGTCGACTTCTCTACAAGGAACACACCGAACTATTCTACAGTAATTCCAAGTACTGTGCCGAATACCTAAGAGCCTTGTGCCGAAATGCTTGCTACAGGATTGTCTGCTCTATTCAATTCTTCTTTAGTGTGTTATAGCTGCATTTCCTACAATGCTTCACCCAAATATTCGCTCTGCTAGCTTGCGTGAAAACAAAACAGAGAAAAGGCTGTTGGCTTGCATAACTGCTACTTTTATCCCTTATCCACACAGCCAACACACTCTTTTTATTTGTTTTCATACGTGAAAGATGATGAGATGCGAGGCCCACTACCTAACTGCCTTCCAACACACCCCTTGAAAGCATTATTTCAAGAATTAAAGAATTATCTAATTTAAATTAAATCTGTTACTTAAGATAATACTTATCCTGCATTTTAAACAATAACTTAACTGTTTATATAATTTTAACAACAATTTAACATTAACTTTAAATATACGTTTTAGATTATAATTAAATAAATTTTAAATTTTTTTTTTCATACATGAATATTTTGGGTCTTACATTAGTAGTCCTCACCTAAGTAATAGGATCTGAGGCAGATGCTAACCTCCGTCACTTCATAAGCCCTCACATTTCGGGCATTTCCTCCAACATGTGTTGTTGGAATGTAAGCTCCAACATTCTAAATTAAAATAATCAACTTAAACAAAAAATCGGATTCTAAAATGTAACGTTCAACATATGATAGTTCTGAGTACCTCTGAGTTTTCCCCTAAAATCAAATACTCCTACTCTTCCTCCTTTTGGCTCTCATTTCAAGAAAGTCAATCAAAGTTGATTTCCCTCTTCCTTTGAAATTCCTAAAGACCAAAAATCTTTAAACAAAAATTTCATGGATTTTAAAATGAAAACTTTTAGCCAATATCTTGATAATTTATAAAAAAAGAAAATCATTAGTTTAATCAAAAGTTTTTTCAAATACTAAATTCTTAAGATATAATTAACCATAGGGGCTTACCCATATGGGGCCGTACTCCAGAATAAAATAAATCCCATTTAACCAAATATTGACTGGGGAAATCTCTGTTAAAATGGTAAATTTTATTATTGAGTTCATAAGGAAATGCTATTTTTATCATACAGGATAATATATTATCTTTCTTATATCGTGCTCGATCACAAAATAGACAATCCGTTGAGGTTGACAAAATTTCTCCAACATCTAGTAGCTATTTTGAAACAACCACAAAAAAGCGTTAGTTGAAAGACGCAATATAGAAGACAAAAATATCCTTAAAATATATGCCCTTACACGTTAAAACAATCAAAAAGGAATATAAAAGGAAATTTGTGTCATTTGTGATGATAAAGCAACTCCACGACAATTTTTATCAAATAATAAATGTCTTCTTTTTCTTAACAACATTTACACCATAGGTGCAACCAAATAGCTCCAACAACAATACTTCTTAAATGTGCTTTGTAGCAGCATCATAACCAACTATACTGATAACAGTAATTGAACAAACGAGTAATAACTAAAATGCATTTAAACCTCATCATAGCTGATCTTCACTAATTCAGGGAAAAAGAAAAGAACGAATCACGACTCATTGTTCTCACCTTCAATCTAATGAGGAGCTCATTAGCTTCATCTTGCTTTTCTTGAATTTTTTTCTGGCAATTAGATATAGCCTTTTCATATGCAGCATTTTCATCTTGGAGAGAGACCTCTCTTAATTGTGCCTAGGTAATAGATCAATTGCATGGATGAGAGTTCAAGAAATAGAAGAGCATATAAAAGAAAATAGCAAGCAACATAACAAGCAGTAAGACATTAGATGAGTTTGAACTACGTGTGGATGATGACATGATCAACATCAAAAGCAACAATAACTAATTATAAAAGAGAAGCATTAAGGTAATGTTTTCTTTAATATCATTACACAATACATGCCAAAGGGAAATATTCAGGCCTGAAAATCTCTCCAACATAATCTAGGCTTCCCATTCGACTAAGAGTTCATTTGAAGTATGAGGTGGTTATAGCTGTCTCTAAAAGTATTTGTAGATATGTTATAAGAGAATCAAATTTTGAATGTTATTCATTATAATTATTTTCTCTTTTGAAAAAGTTGAAAAATAAGTTTCTTATAGCTACCACACTTGAATAAATCTAAATGTAGAAAGCTGATTCTCAGAAACTTTTAAAAAGTACCGAGAAAGTTGTAGCCAAATAATACTTTGGCAGTTTTTTTAAAAGAAAAATTATGAAAAAGCTACCTCAAATGGACCCTTAAAAATAAGTTCCACAGAGACGGCCACAACTGTTTATAAAAATAGATAAAGAAGCTAACAGATTTTTTGCTATGAACTGAGAAAAAGCTATCAGACAGTTCTCTTATGCTTTATTAGTTCTACGAGCATATTGAGGTTCTCTTAACAATTAAATTGGTGGCATTGTCATTTTTTTCCTTAATTGGATGATTTTCCATAAGAATAAGAAATGTTGTATGTTTAGATTGTGGAAAAGTAAAAAAATTTAATGTAGAAAATATGAACTAAATTCACTCCCATTTCTTACTGTAATATGGTTGAATAGGCAAGTTTTGATATGGTAAAAATCCTAGAGCCATACATAATATTGCACAAGATTAAGGATATCGAGCAAGGCAAGCGCAGAAATGAAATCATTTGCAGATTTTGAAAGGCATGAAATATATAATTATAGTTTCTTCCTTAACAAGTACAGTCTTTTTTATTTTAAAAATGATAAAAATATACAATACTATAAGAATTTTCAGGAAAGAAAAGGAGAAACAATAAATATAGGTAAGAACAGCATTAGGGGTGATCAACAATAAGCAAACAAAGATGCCTGGGAAAATAGAATAATTACAATAGGAGTTGAAAAGCAATGGCATTAATTCTACATCGTGCAATGATTGCACAAGCAATCTAGAGTCAACTAATCCACAATATATATAGACTTGAAATAAAGATAGCAGATGGCATTAAGAAATGTATAGATACTAAGCTCTTCGAAGCACATGTGATCCACTTGACTCCATTACTTCTTATCATGGCTGCCTTCATACTATTCTAATTTCTACTAGAAAAAAAAAGGTGGATTAACCAATCCTTTTCTAAGAGCTCTAGCTTAACTAGTATGTTTCTAATTCTCAAGGTATGTCACAAGTTTTAATCCGACTTGGGACCTTCTTTAGACTAAATATTTACAAGCTCCCTGTCTAGAATTAATATGTACGTAGCTCATTCCTTCCTGATCTGTAACTGGCCCCATACCTACTTGTTTTGAACTAACTTTGTGCCCTGTTTTCAATTAATAAAATATTTAGTATAAATTTATATATCCTTGAAAAAAATTTATCAATCCTTTCATTATTAAATATAAGACATTTATATCCTTTTTAGTATACGCAATTACTAAGCATTCAAAGTTTAAAAGAGTAAACGCAAGTACCTCAATTTTGCCAAATCTACGCTATACCAATTTTTTTATTGAGTTAATCTTATTGATGTAAACATTGCATAAGCACGTTTTAGGTTACTGCTTCTAGTTTTTTTATTGATAAAAAAGTGCAATGGGTATAACATGTTACTATAAGATCCAGATCAACCAAATATATTATGATACCACTTGATCTAGTAATTATAATGTAGAAGATTCATGGAACTGGAAGGAAAATAAAGGCTTTATGTGGAAGTTAGGGTTTTAAGAAACCCTCCTGGTTTTTTGAAAGATTAAAAAAATACAGGCTACGGTTTGATGATGATTATGATTTATAATTTTTCTGCAAGTAGAAGCTTTCATGTATGTATGCCATCTGGAGTTTTTTTTAAAATATTAAAAGTGATTCTACCAAAATCATGCAAGAACTTATGGAGACAATTAACAAGAGAAATAAATGATATTTGGCATGCAAAATGATGGATCTCAAACCATAACTATGATTTCCACCATGAAAAACTTGCCCCTAGGTGCAAATTATGAGAGAGAGAGAGAGAGAGAGAGAGAGAGAGAGGAGACCAAATGTGTAGATGAGCCAAAATTAGCTATGAGAAAAATAAAGGGGGTGTCTAGAGAAAAATTTAAGAGAAATTTTGAGAGAGAATAATTAAATAACCATGCTTCAAATTACATCTTAATATCCTATTTAAAAAATATATATATATAAGAGACAACAAATTGAAATTCAGATGGCAAGAAACCCAATCTAAATCCAAGATAAATTGCAACTAAGTAGGCACAATAATCCAAAACTTTAATAAACATTCAAAATACAATTAAAATAATTCAAATAAACCCAATATGCAAGAAGTGGTCAGCCATGCATAATTTCAATAGCCGTTTTACTGATAGATGCCTCCCTTCATCTTCTAGAAATTTTGTGGGTCAATTTGAATGTTTCCCAGACTTATGGAAGCTACTGAAAGTTCATTAAATATTTTATTGCATTAAATCTAGCAAACCCTATATGGCTTGATACTGAAGAGGTATAATCTTGATGAACAGCATGGATAAGCCCTAGCATGAGTGCATTGATAAACCCGGATTGAACTACATAAGTTAGTCAACCTAGATGGATTGAATCAAATGTTTCAGTGCCTCCTAAATCATAGCTCCCTCCCCTTAAGTGATTTGCTCCTGTAAATCAAATATAAAGATAAGGAAGATTCCTCTTTCTGATCAACCCCTAGTTCAATGATTTATTTTGCTTTCTCTTCCTCATGGTAGAAAGAATTTTTAATTGGCTGTCTAGCAATTTTTACGCCTGCTAGCCTGAAATGGTTAGGCTAAGATGGTGTAGCCTTCTTCTAGCTTAACTACTAGGATGGTATAATTGACGCTTTTATTCAGGAAAATTGACATTCATCTCTTACAAGTGCTCCCAATCTTTAGCTTCACTAGAAATCTCCACATCCTATGAGGGTGGAATAAGTTTTATTAAGGAAATTTTAATATCAGTCATAAGAGAAAGTACAGTACAAGGACATTGCAAAAAATTTCTGTATGAAAAAGACAAAAAATAAAATACACTACAAAGACCAAAGAAGCTAGCCAAGCCAGAAGAGAAAAACCCGGGGTACTCCTCAAAAACGTCTAATTTAAAATCTGATATATTCCAAGAGTGACAATACTTTCTTGCATTTTTTTTCTTGCTTGGCATATATAATTTGAAACTTCTTATCTGTGAGAACTGGACCTGGCTGGTTCCTATTCTTTCAGCGGGCTGACATTCTGCGAGCAGGACCAAAGCAAGCAGCAAATCGAGTGGCCGTATGTGTGCGTAAAACCTCTATACGGTGTCGATTCGTGGTTCTAAGCGAAGGAACACATACTGGAGTGAAAAAGAACGACTCCTCACATGAGATATCTCTGTTTCATTCACTACTGTAGAAGCAAATCACGTGAGAAGCTTCAACCGAGAAAATTGAGCGGAGAGGAAGAAGAAAGAGAAGGAAGGTATGTTATTTTTATTCTCGTTCACTTTTTATGACTTGCATTTGTGACTTAAACTTAAGAAAGGATCCAAATCTCTTTTAAAGGTGAAGGAAGAGAAGTTGAGAACAAAAGAAGGATTTTCTGTTAGGAAAATTCTCTTTTGTAAGTGATTTCAATCATATATTTTGTTCAAATTTTGAATAATAGTACATATATATAATATATTTTGATGGAAAACAATAATGTATGATTTAGAAATGAAGAAAGTAAATTGGTGGAAGTTCGATTTGGCAAGAAGAAACAAATTGAGGTAAGATTTCTTTAAGGGAACAATTATGTGAAATTAATAAAAGTTAATAATAATAGTCATGTAATTTTATGTGAAACTTTAAGCTGCATTACAGAAGATTATTTCCAAAGCTCAAGGTTTGAAAGGAATTAAAGCTCAAAAGCAATTAAAGTGGGTAATTTCAATTTTGTTATATCAATTCTCAATTCCTTTTATGTTATTTAATTCATTTTATTTATTGAAACTATTGTATATTATAGTATTATGTTGATGGAATGAATATAATGTTCACAAAATGATTATTGTATAATGAAGACTATATGAATAGAAATGGAAATGTGAATTATTTGTTAAATGAATAAAATGACTAGACAGCTTACTTTAAAATATAAAGGAAATGAAATATTGAATGATGATTTAGTTGAAATGAAAATAATTAAAAGATGAAAATGGGACATGCATGCAAATTATAGGAGTTCACCCCTTATGATATTGACTGAGGAAGCAACATACATGTACACATTAAATGGAAACAAAAAAAGAAATGAAAATGATTATACATTTATTAATATATTTAGACAGTACTTTTGTACTAATGAAAATGGAAATTGAGTAAATATATAATGAAAATGGACAAATGAAATACAATGAGAATGTGTGTGTGTGTGTGTGTGTGTGTGTGTGTGTGTGTGTGTGTGTGTGTGTGTGTGTGTGTGTGTGTGTGTGTGTGTGTGTGTGTGTGTGTGTGTGTGTGTGTGTAAATGCAAAAGAAAGCCAAATGAAAGCCAAATGGGTATCTATATATGTATATATAATATTTTATGTATGATTACCGACTGAGTTTACCACGTAAACTCAACATGTTAAACTAAACTTTCAAGAAAGACTTTTGACAAATAGAAATTGCTTAATGAGGAGAGGAACGCGTCTACAAAAGACGGTGCACAAATGAAAATAGATAAGATGTTGTTTATGTAAAAGTGAGAATTGATTTTCAATCTGAGATTTAAGAAGATACTTTCAATTTCGTTTTTCTTTTCTAACTTCTAATAATAATAGAATGATATTTAAATTAAGTGGATGACTGGTTAGAATGATATTTTTGTTTGAATAAAATAATAATAATTTGAGAATGAATAAAAAAAGAAATTCATTGCCGCTTAAACAAACGTAAGAACTGAATTTACAAGAAGACTGTTCAAAAAAATCAAAAAACAAAAAAATATCAATGCAACTTACTTCAATGTGATTCACATCCAAAATTGATATCCCAACCTTCCAAAAACTTTCCGTGAAACAAATTAAGCCTAAGCAGAATAGCAGAAAATAACATCAAATCGATTTTCTAAGCACTAAGAACCATAAAAAAAGGGCTATACATAAATTCAGGAATCAGTACTACATGTGTGGATAACATGCATAGTTTTCGCAGGTGAAGGGTAATAACAGGATCAAAGCTTACTTAAAACCCTAGTGGCAACTTAAAGTACCAGTAAAACAGCTCATTCATATTCCAAAATTCCAATTTCAGGAAAACTACTACTGCCAACTTCAACGATTTTAAGATAGGCATCAGTAACAGTGGTATGGATCTTTGTCACGGAAGGGTCAAAAATGGATCGCACCTGTTCACGAGTGGTGGAGTGGGCATTAAGCTGGAGAGCGAGGGCGGCGTTCGAGGCCATGGTGTGGGCGTGAAGGTGGGGAAGCCTCTGAGAGATGTGCTCCGGAGGAATTCTAAGCCGGAGATCCTTGATCGATCGGTGGAGGGCAGCCGCCGCCCGGTCAAGTTCCAGGGCGCGCTGCTGCTGCTCCGGTGTGAAAACCAACAATGGTAACCCAATCTCACCGTCGTCGTCCTCATTCCCCGTCCCGCTCCCACCAACGACGTCAGCGGCCCACGCGAGAAGCCCGGCCATCGCCGGAACACGTCCAACTCGTAAAAACAGCGTTTCTTGAAAGGCTAATATATATATAATTAATTAACTCTTCTATATTTCTTATGGATTCTCAACTTTTTGTATGATGTAAATACTATATACATTATTTTTCATATGTTCATTCACATCTCAAACTATCTTGAGAGACAAATCTAGCAACCTCACTTCTAACACTCATCCCTCTTAAGTGCGAACTCACCTATATAAGTGCTTCTTGTCAAAACTCCTTCGTGTTGAAACTATTCTCAACTTCAATCCTCTGTCAAAACTCCTTGCAACTTCGAGAATATGGGGCAGCGAAATTGGGATGATGGACTGGCCGCCACAATAGTTTCTATAATAACTCAATCTTCTAGATCAATGAGTCTTCAAGCTTCATACTATGTGAGGTATAAAATCCTACCTTTTCTTTTAGTGCTTTATTGGATTTATTATTCTGTGCGGAGTGCGGAGGGCGTTCGGAGACCAATAAAAATGTGCCACATCACCTCATTGGTGGGTACCCAGCTCGGTACCAATACTCAGTACTGCTAGGTACTGCTGGGTACCAAGTGCTTAACCGGATGGTTCTCTCGTCCGATCTCCCTACATAACAAAAGCTCTTAGGGGGAGAGACAAATTAAGCCATGAACATAGAGGTTTTCACCATGATTTGTTAGCCTTAGGTTCGCTCTAGCTTTATTATGCTTGTGAGGGCTTGTAGGAACAGCTAGAAACAAATGGGTTCTGCTTTCTAGTTTCAAAACACAATCAAAGGAGAAAAATACAATCTACTCCGTCCATTTATATTAATGGGAATCAAGAGGCATGGTTGATCTTAGTTAAGCTAAGTGTTTTTTTCCACTTATTGTTTAATGTAGATGATTCAGTGAATCATTTCAAATGGTCTTTTTTTTTTTTTTTTTTGAATGGAAAGCATGCATCATAGATTGAAAAGATATTTGCTTACTATTTACCTCAATATTTAAATTATTAAAAAGTAAATACTATTTGCTTAAATGGTGTAATACATTTGGGTCTTTAATAGATTTTGAAATTTCTAAAACTTTTAGTGGTGTAAAATGTTTATCCACCATTCAAAAGAATACTATGATCATGTTTGGATGACTTATTATTATTTTTCTTGATAAAATGATTTTAGTACCAAACATTCCTCCCAATCTTGAATGCATTAAGGTTTCATTTGGGACAGCTTTCTAATTACTTTTTAAAATAGCTTTTTAATACAAAAATTTATATTTCAAAAAAAAAATTATATTAAAAAACTGCTTTACAATACAGTAAGAAAGTTGCAGTTCCAAATTGTAGCAATAATGTATTCCTTCATTTGCTTAGAAAACCCGTTCATTTTTATAGTGCATTTCAATAAAGCCAAATATGATATATTTCATCTTAACTGTGTATGCACCCTCTTAGTATTGTTATGAAGATTATTATTCAAGAAGTCTACATTCATCTTATTTTGTACTATAATAACTTAACAAATTAAGGCAAAATCTTACTTTCAATCAACAATAAAAGCCAGTTAGGACTTATCATTGAAGAGTGGCTTGAAGTTCAGTTAAACATGTTTAGGCTTCGTTTGGGACAGATTTTTTATTTCTTCTTAAAATAGCTTTTGAATAAAAAATTAATTTTTTATACTAAAAAGTTGTTTTAAGAAACAGTAAAAAAATTATCTCAAATAGGGGTGTCAATTTTTGACACGACCCGAAATCCGACCCGGAAAAATCCGGGTTTGGGTCGACCCGTTTGTGAAATGGGTCGGGGTTGGGTTCAATAAACTGACCCGTTTCAAAAAACAGGCCGGGTTCGAGTTGACCTGGCAACCCGAAAATAACCTGAAATTGACCCGAAATTTTTATGAACGGATCTGCTGCCCGAACCATCGAGTGCCCTGCCCCAAGCATCAGCTGTCAAGTCGCGTGAGTCCCGAACTCCGAAGCGGCCAGTCTTGCGCGCCCCGAACGACCGAACCTGAAGTCGCGGTGCGCGTCCCGATTCCCGAAAAGGCTAGTCGTGTGAGTCTCGCAGTGCGCGTCCCGAATTGTCGAACCCGAAGCATCAACCATCACGTCGACGCCGTCGAGTCGAGTCACTGGACGCTGGCTTCTTGGCTCGACGTCGCATGCTGCACTACTGCCTTTGTAGCCTGCAACACGGCAACCTGTGTGGAAACCTAGCGTTTGAGATTTATTCAGGTCGTGTCAACCCGGCAACCCGTGCGGGTTGGGTCCGGGTTGAAAAAGACGACCCATTTATAAAAACGGGTCAGTTCGGGTTGACCCGTTTAGAGTCGGGTCAATTCAGGTTCGATTCGAACCTAACCCGCTAACCCGAATTGACACCCCTAATCTCAAATGAAGCCTTAATCATTTGATTTGTATGCTTCTGTTACTTTTTGAGCCTTTATTTTTTGTCATTCAAAAAATTTGAAGAATAACAATTGAGAATCTTCACGATGCTTCACCCAAATTAGAGAAGCATTAGAATTTCTTTATTGATGAACACTTAATATTTAAAGATATGACATAATTTCATTATTTAATAATATTTCATACAAATTTATTTACTTTTTTTTCTATTTCTACGAACTCTTACATTTTAATCATCTTTTATGATTTTATATAGTTCTTTTAATATTATTTCATTGTTACTAACATCCATCAAATGTAAATACTTTTATACTAAATTGTATTTATATCATTCTTCTATCCTTATGAATTGTAAAGTCAAAAATCAAAGTTTTCAACATGAGGAATTCGCTTTCCGGTCTTCAACATCATCGAACGCCTCTTCTTCCACCCAAAGCTCAACCTGATCTTTCATGGTGGCACAGTGGCACTTCCTTCAACACTACAAGAAGCACGTGAAATGGTCTATAAGACGGACGGGCATCTTTATTTTCTTACTATAATTCTTCTACCTCATTCTATTAAAAATCTTAAGATATAAATAATTGCTCACTATTTGTCTAGAAAAAAAACTTATTTGCAATCTTAACTAATGAGCTTTTCATTATGAAAAAAGAGTCTATATGTTGATTGTTCATTCTTTTCTTATTGAAAAAAGCCAAGTATAATAATAATAAGTGATGGGTTATATCTTATAAGGTTAGGTATAGCTACTATTTATTTGTTTATATTGTTTAATGTTTAATATTAATGCTAGCTATTTTAATCAATAGATATTTACCTATATCAATATTCAATTGACAAATGTTTTACTAACTTTCATTTATAATAGGTCATTTTCTGGATGTTTATATGAAATTTGATAAGCAGGTGTTTATATATACACACACAATATTAATGGTATTAATAATATTATAAAAGCAAGATTCTCCTCATAATAAATCTTAGTATTTCACTTTATTTAATTTGATTAATGATTTCAATCTTGCTAATACATTAAATATATCCTTTGATTCTGATAATAGCCTCTTTGCTAGCTTAATTTATTTTCACCTCATTCCTAATCTAACTATTCCTATTCCAAAGTAAATTGCCTGCTCGATTTCATAAGTTGAGATAATTTTTCCTTTAGTTTTTTTTTTTTTTCAAAATTGTTGCTGGCTGGCAAATTCGCGGCGGTAGAGTGAAAGATTTTACGTCTTAGCGATGTTCGAAAATTCAACACATAAATTTATAATGATAAATGAACACTGAAATTTTTCATGGAAAACTCTGAAAAGGAAAAAAAAACTATGAGGCCTTACCGATTTGAAATAATTTCACTAGTGTTTGAATATATTATAAATGTTCACATGTCCCTTAACTTAAGGATAATGAGAATATAATATATTGGAAAATATGCTAAACTTCAAAAGGGTCTTGATCTTGATTGAATGATAGATATTAAAATTTTGATGGTAGTAGTCGGGAGAATGTTCAGTAAAGGTATCGCGATAGTTGGAGATCCAGCAATAACTAGCTGATCGGCAAAAGCTCGACAATGTTTGTACATCTGAATGTAGTGAACAAACGGACAAAAACTTGGCAATAGTCGGTGGTCGGTAAGAGATCTAACAGCAACCAATGAATGGAGGAAGTCCGATGATGATCGGTGGTCGATAAGAGATCTAACGGCGACCAAAGAAGAAGCAGAAGTCCGACGATGGTCGGTGGGCGGGAAGAGATATGTTGGTGGCCAACAAACGGACGGAAGTTGGGCTACAGTCGATGGTTAAGAAGAGATATAGCGGTGGCCAACGAACAGGTGGAAGTCCTGAGATAGTCGATGGTTGGGAAGTGATATAGCGGCTGCCAACAAGCAGAGGAAGTCTGGCGATGGTCGGTGCTTGAGAAGAGATTTGGTGATGGCAACACTGACTGGAGAATGAAAGTGAGCTCCCAAGCTTTCACTTCTCTTTCACCCTCCCTCATGTGAAGAATGAGGGTGTATTTATAGTTTTTGGGTACTGACATGCATAGTAAATATGGAGAAGATCTAGGAATATTTTGAAGTGTTTCATCGGATGGCTAACATTAATTCCCTTGATCATGAAGCATCTTCAAATATTCATATGTCGTAATGATGTCAGAATTAAGAGATATTGGGCTTGTTGGATGTCTTGTCAAGCCGCTCGATTAAACTATAAGCATGTTATATTCATATCATTTGATCATCCAATTGATGCTTTGAAGCTTTTATGTATGTTTTGGTCCTTCGATTTGAGCTCATTTGGGCTCAAATAAGACTAAATTTGGTGTTATTAGGTTCGTCTCTTTGAGATCTTCAAATTGGATATAGGTTTGCTAAAATCAAAGTTTAGATGGTCCGAAATTTAATTTTTAAAGCTTCCAACTCATATTTGCATTGAGACTCATGCCCGATCATGATATTTTTTTGATGACATATCAAAAATAAAATTTCTCTTCAACTTAATAGGTGTAATAATTTATTTTTAGCTTCATTGATTTAAATTATTAATTCTCATATATTAGTGTCGTACTCCACATATGTGCCTTATCAAGTTTTTTTTGGGGGAATTGCCTTATCAAGTTTGCAAGCAAATGAAAATCCTAAAATTAGAAATGTTGTCCTTGTTTTCCATATAATTATTTGTTATGGCTAGCTTTGCATGACTATTACATTTTAAAAGCAGCATCATATTTTTCACAAATTTAGGAATGAGATATAGGACCAAAGTTCCTTCTATATTTTAATATTTGCTTTATTTTCACCTTATGGTTAACAAAAGGAAAAAAAAAATTGTGCCTTATAAGAAAGATGTCTTTAATAAGAAAATTGATGCTGAAATATTTTTCTAGCTTTTTCTGTTCAAAACCTCCTTTTGTTCATCTAGGGATTCCTTTATTCAAAGCAAGTATGAATAAAAGTATGTTGAACTCCATGCTAATCTTTCCATTTTATTTTTCTTTTATGTTAAATCGAGTTAGATGCAAAAAGACCAATAAATCACCATTGGATTCATTGCATGTGTTTGTAAGCATGAAGATGCACATGATTGCAAGTCACAAAAGTGAATTCAAGGGAGATGGTGAATCAGGGTGATCATAATTTACTCAACTTATCATCAAGAGATTATTCTGTGTGGACACCGGACGGGAGAACTGTCGAGTATTGCTTGGTACCAAGCGTGGTACCGGCGTTCAGTACCACTTGGTACCATGTTCGGTACTGAGTGCGGTACACTTTTGGGGTGATGTGGCACTTTTTTATTGGCCTCTGAACACCATCCAGACTCCGCACAGAATAATAAATCCTTATCATCAGACATAGTCGCATATAGAACTAGGAAATATTCACTTTTAATGCCAATAATGATCATGGTCGAAGGAAGATTGATCTATAAAGTATGTGAGTGGGTCTGAGAATGGCTTGTTCCAAGCTAACCTCTTTTTGTCTTGAAACATCCACAAGTTGTCTTTGAGTCCATCTCTTTCTATCCCAAGATGAATTATTGTTGTGTCGAGCTGCCAACTACACTAAGCCAACCTCTTACATCATCCCAAGTTGACATCCTAGTATCGTGAGCCAACCTCTAATTGACTTGAGAGGGCCCCTTACTATCCCGAGCTGACATAATGCTATCCCAAGCCATCCTCTTACTATCCTAAGCAAACCTCTTGCTTGCCCAAGCCATCCTTGTATTTTTTGCTTGACATGTTACTTCTTAGGGGTGTCAATGGTGTTTGACCTGACACAAAAAAAAAATTGGGTTTGGGTCTACCCGTTTGTCATATAGGTCGGGTTTGGGTTTCATTTTCCAACCCGTTTTTAAAATCGTGTCAGGTTTGGGTTGACCTGGAAACCTTAAATTAACCTAGGTTGACCATCTTGTGTCGCATGCACTGCATAGTGTAGTCTTGTGCTCGCCTTGGTTTGTTGGCCCTTGGCCTCACGTCCAAACTCAGACCAGCATACTCGCATGGCTGCACCACGTTCGTCACTCTCTTACATAACCGCATTCGAACTTCAGAACTCAGCAATCCACGATCCCACGATCACGTGCTTGCCTTTGGTCTCCTGCACAATGTGATCCTGCGCTCACAACTAACCTCGCCTACACAGCTGCATAACAAGATTCTTAGCTCACCACGTGTCCGGACTTCACAAGTAGCACCTAGACTGAAAAACAAAGTCATAAGAAATATGTCCCAAACAGAGCCTAAATTCACCATCATCAGTTCTTCAAAATTCTTAGAAATGAAGGATACTAATAAAATCTAATTTACTTCAATAAATAAAATAAAATAATCTCATTTACAAGTTTTTTTTTTTCATTTTATTAAAATGTATATACAACTTTTACAATATAGTACATGGATACTATATCAGAAATAGAGAAATGAAACAAAGTCATACATGTACAAAAATGGGGAAATACCTATACAGACTTGGACAGATCAAATTCTATACACTCAGTTACTTGACTAGTTATTCTCCCTTTCCCCTGACCTGAAACATAAATCAGGATAAGTGTGAGCCAACACAGCTCATCAGGCCACATCCATCAATCTAAAATTTCAAACAATTTATTTATTATACCTTTAACAAAGTAGTTCATAAGAAAAGTATTAAACTGAGCATAATATTAATTAATTACATATATTCATAATAAAGCAAATTATATACTGAAACTAAATAAAAACGCACTTCATATATTAGAGCATAATATAATAAATTCCTCTCAAGCCCTTATTCCTTCCCATCATAAACAGTCCCTTACGACCCCCATGCTGTTATATTAGAAAACATGTCCTTATAACTCCTAATATTTAGCATATATTAGATATTCATACATTAAGACCTTTATGCTCCATGTGTACTTCCATAACAGAATTGCCACCACACATCAGATTTCATAAGAATCACATAACCAAAGCATATATGCCGTCATAGCATTGTGTTACAAAAAAAGAAATATAGATAAACCCATTTTAAAATTTCATAGAATACCAATAGTAACAACAAAACAATCTACAAAGCAAAATTTCATAATTTCATAACATTACCAAATTATTGGTGATTGTTCAAAACATTGTCTTGAAACTTTATCATTCTATAGATATTTTTTTGGACCAAGTTTAATTTTTTTATTTACCAAAAATCCCACATTTTCTAATTCACTATATGATAATTTCTCAGAAAAATACAAAAATATTCATAATTGTTATATCTATACAACAACAACAACAACATCAAGCCTTTATCCCACTACGTGGGGTCAGCTACATGAATCCTTTTTCTCCATTGTGTCCTATTAAAAGTCAAATTCTCATTTAAATCTAATAAAGAAAGGTCATTCCTAATATTTTCTAACCAAGTCTTTTTAGGTCTACCCCTACCTTTCTTAACATAAGTAAAATCTAATACCTCTACTCTCCTAACCGGGTCATCGCAAGGCCGCCGTTTTATGTGACCAAACCATCTAAGGCGACTTTCTCTAATCTAATCTTCTACTGGAGCTACTCCGCCGTTTTCTCTAATCTAATTGTTATATCTATAACATACAAAAAATTATGTAGTAAACCTTTTGCAGATATAAAGTTATCCCAGATTTTTTTCTAATGAAATTATAAATTAAATAAAATCAAAGCTCTTCTATTTTAGGAAACTAATAAAATAGAATATAATCTACCTTGAGCTGGATAACTTTTAGAACATATCGATAATAGAAAGTGGACTAGAGTCTCCCTAGCTTTCTCTCGGTATAAATCTCCTCTCTCTCTCTCTCTCTCTCTCTCTCTCTCTCTCTCTCTCTCTCTCATCGACTGCTTTGAGTGGAAAAAATTATTTTGAAAAGGTGGAAATGGATATTTAAATTAAAATTCAAGCATGGCGCTATGATGCCCAAACCTTAGCGCTGGAGTGCTCTGTTAAAAGAAAATTATATTTTTTTATATTTTGTTAAATTTCACTAAAACTATGTGTTTTAGTTAATGTTGTGTAAGAATATCTCATAAAAGTAAAAAAAAATTACAAATTTAGAACCAACGTTGCAATGCCTTTAACGCCACGGTGTCGGAACTAAACATCGCAATTGCTCAATGTATAAAAAAATTATAATTAATTCAATGCCATGACGAAAATATAGTCAACACCACAACTCTACTAATGCCTTAGTGCCACAAGGAGTATGGTGTATGCTCTATTTTATGTTATTTTTGTAAAAAATTTAATGTCGAAGCTGTGATAACCCCCAAGGATCTAACTTGGAAGAATTATTTTGTTAATCCATTAAACCATCAACTACCAGAGCTATCTATAGTCATCAATCAGTATTAAACAATCTAACAAAAATTTATAATTAAAACATCATTTAAACATTTATATTCATTCCCAAAAGTTCATTTACAATACTCAGGATCTTCAATAATGATCACACATCCATGTTGTCCTGAGTACAAAAGAATAACTATAACTAAAATGAACAAAAACCCGAACAATCTTTATCAACCTCGCTCTCCTACTCCCTTGCCCTGACCTGAAATTATTAACCACATATAATGAGCTTAAAAAGCCCAGCAGGTCACCAAATAACTACAACTGAAATCAAAGCACGGTACAGAAGCAATATGTATGTCAATCAGTCAAATCATAGCAGTCACTTACACATGATCATTGAGTCAATGCAAAAATAGAAATCAATGCAGAAATAGTGATCAATGTATAAACAGTAATCAGTATATAAACGATAGTCAATGCGTAAACAGTATCAATACAGAAACAGTAAAATCCTCAATCGACAGTAGAAGAATCAGTAAACAGTATAAAAGTCCATAAAGCTCAATAAATCAGTACGTGCATCAAATCTCTACGGTAATCGTCATATCTATAACATCAGTCAATTCAAAAGAGAAATCATTGTGTCGGTAATATCAATCGAATCAATTAATAAATCATTGTGTCAATAATATTAGTCAGTATAAAACGTCAAATCAATACAAGTCACTTGAACATGATCATTAAATCGATGCATATATGAAATTTAGTACATAAATAGAAATTAATGCATAATCAGTAGAATCTGAAATCATCAGTTGAAGAATTGGTAAACAGTAGAAAAATTTATAAATCTCAATAAATCAGTCTATACATCAATTCTTAAAAGAATCCATCATATCTTTAAATATCAGTCAAATCGATAGAGAAAAATCGTTGTATCAATAATATCTGTCAAATCAATATCATATTAATAATATAAATCAATCATATCACTAGAATCAATCAGATCATTAAATAAAGAAATCAATTCCGGTCAATAATACCAATCAGTATGGAATCACATAAAACAATCAAATCAATATATCGATAAAAATTGTTGAAATCATAGCAATATAGTAAAAGTATATTTTATATTACGTGCTCGGTGTATCACATGCAATACATTTAATCTATATTACTTGTTCGGTGAATCACATGTTATCAGTCTTATCAGTATATCACTTGAATCAGTCAGTATTCGGTGTATCACATGCTATAAGATAAATACAATGAATCAGTAGTATTGGTGAATCAGTAGTATCGATGAATAAGTAGTAGAATCGATAAATATTATGCAATATCAATGAAATCATGTAGTGACAGTAAACTCATAAATCCATCAGTAAATTTATTCAGTATCAATGAATAAATTCAATATCAATAAATCCGTCGATATCAATAAATTCATACAGAAATCAATAAATCCGTTCAATATTGATAAATCAGTTCAACATCAGTGAATCCATAAAGTAATCAAAAGAACAATACTTTACACATACATTCCAGTGCAGTAATCTTACTTAACAAGTACAATCACTAGCTATTAAGACATTTTTTAAGGTTAGTATCAGTGTTAGTAATCCGTTAGCTCAATAAATAGAGTCGTCACCCTTGCCCGTCGGCACAGTAATCTCCTTATAACTCCCATAAGTAATCATGTGATCAGTAGAGGATAACACAAAATCCTTTTTAAAGGAAAGCCCGTCGGCCCACCATCCTGTACAGATCAATCAGTCTCCAACCAACGATTCAAGTAGTCTTTACTTGTCTTTCAGTAATATAATAGTAGTAGATTCAATCATATATCCACATTCATATATATCTCATTAATACATTACAATCAACAAACACAACTTAACTCAATTGAAGAAAATCCTTAAAATATCATATAGTCGACAGAAATCATAAACAAAGTCAAAATACACAGTTTCAGAAAACTACCAAATTACAAGAAATCGTGTAAAATATAATTTCAAAGCTTTAGTTGTACTGAAGCAATATTTTTCAACATCCAAAAAATTATCTATTCGATAAAAATCTCACAGAATTCATAATATACGATGAAAAATATCCAGAAAATATTTAAATCGTGTAAAATCATCATTTCAACAACATACCAAAAGTTATGCGGTAAAAGTTTCATCAATACAAAAATATGCACGTTTTTCGGTAACGGAAACACAAATACGAGCAGAAAAATACTAAAACACAAAATCTTTGAAATCAAAAATAGGATTCGAATTCCTTACTACGAGATAAACAATTCATCCAACTGCGTCGACGGACGAAAATCGCTCCGCGGCATCCGAAACCAAGCTTTTCCTTCTCTTTTCTTCTCTTTCTCTCTCCATCTTTCTCTCTCTTCAAAAATATCTCAAACGGTCCTTGAATAGAGAAAAAGATATTTACGTTCGTCTAGACAATGTTTCTCATTCGTCCCGGGACGATCTCCTCTGTATATTGATCGTACAGACGATAATGGATTTTGGTCCCTGAACGATGCTCCCTGGCAAAAAAATTTGTTCAGTTCGTCCAGACGAACTTACTGTTCGTACAGACGAACCTGCACTTAGTTCGTACAGACTAACCATACAGATTTTCAAAACTTTCTTCAGTTCGTACGGATGGTTTGTACGTACTAACAGCACAATAAAATTTTTTTTTTCTAACAATAACTTGAAAATTTAAGGGTTTCACATAAGCATTGACCTATCAAGCATTGTAGTGCCAGATGATGTGTTTGAGTGCCGCGGTGCCCATATTTTTAGCACTGCAACGAGTGTCATGCCCCGATATCTAAAATGGAAGAATTTCTTTTCTTTTTCTCTCTTTAAAATCTTTTCATTTAACAACTTATGATCTCCATTTCAACTAGATCCATTTGATATCCATAGATAATTAATAACATTAAGGAAATATAAATAGTGTAAAATATAATCATATTACTATAGTAGTCAATATTTATATTCTATCTTTAGGGTTCAAAATAATATATAGTAATAATAATAATAATCTTTATAGGCTAAAAAATAATACATATAACCCAAGAACTTAAAGTAAAACCAAAACACACTATTGCCTAGCCTCAAGCTACAAGGCCCTTATTTTAACCTGAAATCATATAAAATTACACAATGAGGACCCAGCAACTAATCAAAATCTTACAACTAAAATTAATGCAAAATAAAAAAAGAAATAGTATGTTTTAAATCATATAAAAATATATGAATCAATATATGTTATATGTATTGATCATCTGTGTCAATCAATCAATCATTCTATCATACATCACATCTTATTAAATCAATCAATCAATTGTTATGCCTTTATCATTCAATAATATCATCCAATTATTCTTGTCAATCTATCAATTATGCAGTAGTATTAGTATATGTATTCAATAATCGTAAGTAGTAATAAACCACAGTGTCTGGTTAATGTCCGTATAGTATTAGTGATAGTAGTCAATATCAATATTAGTAATCAATATCAGAAATCAGTGTCCTGTATTTTAGATAATCATATGAGGGTATCTTGTATCTTAATCCTGTACTTATGACTCCCATTCAATAATCAATATTAATATTAAAATCATTTATGAAATAGACAATATAATAGAGGTGACTATTACAAGTTTAAGTGGTGTCTCTTGCCACGTAGCGCTTTTTCTTCTATAGGGATCAAGAGGTGACTCTCATGGCGTAACACTTTGTCTTATATGACACTTAGTTCTTATCTTTCGGTTGATATATGTCTCTGACACCACTCTCTCAATCTCATATTCATATTCATTAACATCAATCATTTTAATTTATATCATATTTTAGTAATTTCATATCAAATCACATTATATTACTTTTAACCCATTTTAATATATATTTTTCTTACTCATTTCACATAGAGATTCCTACACACATATTTAATCGACAAAAATATAATAAAATTATATAATATTGTTTAGAATGATTAAATATATAACATGTCGAATGTTATACGACAAAAACTGACAAATTAAGATATAATATATTTTCGTCAGATTTAGGAGAGATAAAAATTGTAGGAATTAAAAGCATCAAAAACAAAAGTAAGAGAATATTTACTTCAAATAGAATAAAATTCGTAATGTATAAACGAGGAACAAAAACCGCTCGAAGATCTTTCTCTTTTCTCTTCTCCCCCTTCTTCTTCTCCTTCGGTTTCTTCCCGGGCAAGGCATGAGAGTGGGTGAGGGAGAGGAGAAGGTGGCATGAATATATATATATATACACACATTATTAATGGACTAGCACCCAATGCTCTGACCCAAAAGCTGCATGTTAAATTAAAAATTACTATAGAAACAGAGGCATCAACGTTGCGGCGACGATTTCTAGTATCGATGTGTTCTTAAGACTAGCACCTTAGTGCTCACAATCTCAATGCCGCAGCAGTCCAATTCAAGCAAAAATTTAAATACTCAATTTTAAAATACATTTTCATATTTTATGTTGACACAGCGGGGCAGTTAAGAGTCACTGGGGGAACATCATGTTAGTCATCCCAACACCATAATAGAGCCAAATCAACAATGCTGAAGCACTAGTTCATTATTTTAACGCCGCAACACCACCCTGTTGAGCACTGTGGCGTTTGAATCAATTTATGTGAGTAAATATAAATAGTTTTATGTTCTTTTGAAAGAAAAAGAGAAGAGAGTGTGCAAAAATATTTAGTGAAGTGGCTGGTCGTATTTGTAGTGGGAAAATTTTACTTAGGAGTGTAAGAGAGTGTGCAAAGCGAACAACTGAAGTGGGAATCATCCTGGAAATAGTCCATCTACATGATCTGTTTAGGATTCTCAAATTCATGTGATATTTTCTTCTTTGTATCTCTTCTTGAAAGCAAGTAATAAAAAGTTTTTTTTTCTCTAAATTAATTCTATGGCTGACTAACTTCTTAGTTTTGGACTGTTGATGTGAATAATCATTGTATTTTCTAATATAAACTTATGTTTGTAAGAGACTAGTTGTTCTCAATTACTCCCGTGTTTAATTTAATTCATGCAATGGCCGTGCATGAAGTTAAAATTTAGTGTGATACATTGCATCAACAGATGAATGTTAAAAAAATTAGGATGATTGAGATAGAAAACTTTTATGCCTAAATATAAGATGAATTGGTTTCTAGGTATATGGAGATATAATCACCGTAAAAAGATGAAAATCTTTCTTGACACCTTTATAAGCTTGACAGAGATTTAAAGGTGTATATGCTTTGATTCACAACTGTTGTAGATGAGTCTACTTAGGAAAACATGGATTCATTCACTATTATTAGTCCAAAATATCATAATTTCTTGTTATGTTCACTTTTTATTGCTTTTTTTAAGTAGTGGTAGCACCTCACCATCATTTCATTTTGTAGGATAAATTTTGTGGCTTGAGTAGGCAGTAGTACATACAACCATAACACACTTGTGTTCTTATGGGATCAGCACTCTACTAATATATTTTAAGGATTTTTACATCCATAACACCTAAAATTATTGAAAATACATTTTTAACACGTAAACTTCTATATTTACTAATATACCACCTAAAACACCTCTTTTAATCAATTCTAACATTCGTTCAAACCTTCCATCAAAAATCACTATCAACGACTGTCTTCTCCGTTAATGACATCCTTCCACAGTGAATACAAGTATCTCATCGTTTCAATTGAGTGGTAGAATAGAAGGAAAAGGGGATTTTAAGTGGTATATTAGTAAATATAGAAATTTAGATGTTAAATATGTTTTTTTTAATAATTTTAAGTGTTATGTATGTAAAATCCCTATATTATATTACTTATTCAACATGCGCACTTGTGTAATTGCAGGGAATATTACATAGACATATTTAGTAGTAGCTAAAGCCGCGCAACCCATCATGACCCCCTTATAGGAGCACTACGCCGCAGCATCGCCACAGCCCCGCAATACACAATTGTTGTGGCAAAAAACTAAGAGCTAAAAGCTGTGGCGCCATTAGACCCAACACCATGGCGCCCCCAAGTGAAAAATTTTAGATTTTCGAAGCATACATATAGGCCCCGTTTGCACCAGCACTCACAGAACGCCCCAGACTTGTGCACCTACACCCATGTTTGTAGTCGCGCTCATGTAGTCCTGCACATGGCTCGAGTTGGTTGGCGTGCGGCTCTTTCGTAAACTTGGGTTATGGGTCAGATTGGGTCAATACGGTAACCTGTTAGATCTGATCCGAATTTGAATTTCTTACCCAAATTGGGTAATCAACTGGGTCGGATCCGAGTTAATTCCCAATTCAACCCAAACGGGACCTGAACAACAATTTTGCCACCGCTAAAACAAACGGCCCAAAGGGAAATATCCATGGAAGTGACCTCTCGTTTACCTTCCCGCCCCAATGAGTCCACCAAACCTGCCACACATCACCGGTCTCTCTTCCTATAATCTGCCTCAGATATTCCATCCTCTTCGATTCCGAGGTCCCCAAATACTACTCTCAATCGTCGAACCTGCCAAAAATCTCCTTTACAGCTCGTATACGGCTTCCCCCAAACTCGATGTCTCTCTTTCGAAGCATCATCGAGCTAGGGTTTCCCTTGGCCGAGCAGATGAAAGGCTTGGCCGGAAGAAGGAGTGCGAGGATGAAGGAGAGCAATTCGATGATCTGGGTGTGGAAGGGGAGGTCTTTCAGAAGACGCTGAGGCTGGTAGAGTGCTCCATGTTTGCTTCCGTTACTGGCCTTGCCTACTTTTTGAGCAATTCCCTTGCCATTGAGGTCAGTTGCTTCTTTCCGACTTTCTTTTTAAATTCATATTATTGGAGAATCTGAGTTACCTTTGATGTACAATTTATCATGAACCGAGTTTTCGCATGTTGGCAAAACGATTTTTGGCATGTATGTTGGCTGTAATTACAGTGTCAAGTAAAAAAAGCTCCTATATTAAAAAAAAAAAGGTAAAAAAAGCTCCTTTTTTCCTTTGATGGTAGTGATGCTATGAATTTTTTTTAACGCTTTGTCTTGCTGAATAAAGTAAGTATGCCTGTTGGATTTGTTTTCTTTAGATCTTTTAGAGCTGGAAGGCGTTGAAATATATTTTGATTGATATTTTCCTATGGAAAAGCAAAATGCAAGCCAGGGGTCCTTTGTTGTTCAAGCAGAAGTCTCTCCTAAATAAAGCAACAGTTCGTTAGCTAAGTATACAGCAGCAATGGTATCTCGAACAAAAAAACAAGGATTTATGGATCTACTTAAATGTATCTGGGTCAGCTAGCTGCTTGTGAAATTCTTTGGAAGGAATGTTCTCTAGGAGCTCATTAATATCCAACAAACCATGAATTAGGGAAAACCTAGGTTGTTTTCAGAGTGCTCTACGAAGTGTTGGAGAATTAGGCAAGACTTATTCACAACACCAAGAATAAATAAAAAATAAATAATATCAAACAAAAAATACAACAAAAATTTTGTACATATTCACATAATTGATAGCTACATCCTATTGTTATTGCGGTAGATTTCACTATGATTTCGATTATGAAATTTTTATTGCCCTAATATCTCCAATATCACCTAAAAAAGGACACCTCCTTTATAAAGAAAAAATAGGATAGTTGAAATAATAAAATGAAATTTCCAAAACACCTTTATTAAAAACAACTTGCAAATATTCGATATCTTTTGTGAGTGGAGGCCCCGAACTTGTGAGGGGGGCTCTTGACCCCTTTGGTGACCTTATTGCAAATTGATTTTGAGTAAGTTATTTCTTCACAGGGCATCAATTAGGCTCCACAACTTAACACTTATATGCAATAGTTTCACTTTGTCAGTTTTAACTTATTTGCATGTGAAATTGTTAGAAGGTAATTCCCAATAGTTCATCAAAATATTATGTTTTTAATTATTGTTGCTTTTTTGTTTAATTGCTTTCCATCTAGTGGAAGTCTTTATTGTCCATATCAATTCCTTGTTCTTGAAGATTTATTAAAGTTATATTGTATTGAATGATCTTGTGAGGAGCAATGCTCTGATTCTCTTTGTGATCCAATGGAGATGCTAGTTACTACCTTTAGAAATTATTTAATAAATTGTAAAAAAAAAGTCACATCCAAGGTTTTTGACAAATTCATTAAATCTGATGACTCTTTTGGTTTTCTAGTACTTACGATGAATTAGAATTATAGCTTACTTTTTAAGAAGTGAACGTAAGGAGAAAAGAAGTGAACATAAGGAGAAAAGAAGTGTTTTAGAAAGAAAGTAAACATTTCCTTTTAATTTGGACTTAGAATTAGAATAAGAGAATGAAAAGTAGGGGAAAGTATTTCCATAAGGAGCATTTTGTTATGAGTAGCAATGCTCTTTTACAATTGAATGTTTTCACAGGGATAACATATTAGGCACTAGAATTGAGCGATTTTGAGCTTGCTGATAACTCGAGGGAGAAAACAATAAGGGAAGAAGAAGATAAATAATAAAGGAAATTTAGTGTTAATATTTTTTATCAGAGCTATTACACCACGACAGTATCACCTTCATATGCCTTTTTCCGTCTCCATGCTACCCATAACAAATTAGCCAACTACAGTTGGATTTTCCCAAAACAAAGCCATAGCTTCCTGAATGTGACCATCATTCTCCTTGTTACAGCCTTCTTTTCCTCTTACAAGACATCTCTTATGACCAAGACTTGGACATTTTTGTACCATTCTAGACTTAGCCTTGCCCTTGCTCTCTTCTGCTCCTCATCGTCTTTGGCTACTACATTGATCTCATCAATTTCCTCTTCATCTTCGAGAACAAACCTACCCTCAAGATCTATATCACAAAATATGTCAATTGATTCCTCCTCCTCACCCTGTGGAGTCCTTCGATTGTAACCCATCCCATTCAAAAAGGTGCAGCACTTCCATTTTTCTACCACCGGACACACGCTAATAGTTTAGGATAAAAAGCGGCCACACAAATCGATGATTTTCTCTTGAAGTCAATGTCAAATTGTCAACTGAGCATTATGCCATAATAGGCCCTATTGTTAAGGCTTCAATAGAGAAACATGATATACTAATTTGAATTTGTGGTTTCTTTGTTAAGTTCAACTTATATGCAATGAATCCTACTCATTCTATGACTTGATAAGGATTTCCTAATACCTTCTTAATTTCAAATAAGTTTGTTATTGTATAGAAACTTGTCGGTATGGTTACAACTTAACCAAAGCAAACATTTCCACTCACAACTCTAGTTCACTAAAATGCTTGTCAGCATGCTACTTTATGCATATTTTTGTTCTTTGTAGGCGTTCACGAAGGTTGTGCAAGGCTATGTCCTCTACAGTAGCTCACTAAGAACTTTGTCGGAAGACTCTTATTTGACATACGGATGAATGCATGGTGGAAATCTCACATGTAAGGCCTAAATGGTGTCTTGCATATTGATGTGTGGTAGGTGGCGCTTTAAGAGAGTTCATCCCATGGCAGGAATTGAATCCATAATGTTGCTTTATCTAACGAAGCAACAAAGATATTGGCATAGTTCCCTATTAGTCTCTTCCATTTGTCCATTGGCTTTAAAATTATAGGGTGTGTTGTACTACGCTTTGTGCCCGATGCCTTAAATAGTTCTTTCCAAAAATTACTCAAAATCACCCTACCCTAGCATGAGGTTATCAACTTTGGTATCCCATGTCCCTTGGTGTTTGTACAGATTGGCAATAAAAATAGTGGCGACCTTAATTTCCATGACTTTAGGTGGTTAAGTTGAGAAGTGTGCTTATTTCATGAGACGACCCAATATGACCATGATGGTTATCCTCCTCCTAGATATTGGCATCCTTTTGGTGAAATCCATGGTCATGTCTTCCAACGCAATGACTAGCATTAATAGTGGCTGAAGGAGGTTGGTGTTTTGTTATTTAACACATTGAGTAGCTTTGGATGAACTCTTGCACATCACTTCTTAGTAAGGGCCAATAGAATTGTTCCAAATTTTGATGTAAGGTTCTCTTGAAACTTTTGTGTCCACCAATGTCAATGTAATGGTATTCCCTTTGGACTATCGCCTGTAGAGTTGAAATGTCTGTTAGTAGAACACATATGTTCTTTCAAACCAAGCCTTCCTTTATTATATATTATATATAGTTTTCTGGATTTGATTGTCTTCTTCTCCAATTTCATAGCCTCAGGTGCTTCGTATATCATTGTCCTTATTTGTCTAAGAGTGAAGATAGTGGGTGTTGATAATGAATCCCAGTTTTTGTATCTCCTGCTTTGCTCCTTTATCATGTCGATTGGGCAGAAGATTGGCCTCTTGGTTATTTACTCCTGAATTGTATTTGGTGGAGAATTTGTAACCAAATGATTTCACTAAACTCATTGTTATTCTGAAGTTTGAACCAATTGCGCTATGATTTCACAAATACCCTTTTGATTAGTTCGTATGGTGAACCTTCCACCCAAAAGGTATTGCCCCCACCTTGCTACTGCCTCAATGATGGTAAACAATTCCCTCATGTTAGTAGATGCTTATTGCAATTTGGCATTCAACCTCTTGCTTTTAAAAGCTATGAGTTTTCCATCCTGGCTTAGCATTACCCCGCCACCACCCCATAGATGTTGATTTCCACATGGAATGGGTTTTCAAACTTTGGCAACTATAGGACAAGTGGGTTAGCTAAAGCATTCTTCAAATTTCCAAAAGCTTCCTTGGTTGTCTCGTCCCAATGGGCTGCATATTTCTGCAGAAGTGAAGTAAAAGGAGTTGCAAAGTGAAGTTAGCTAACAAACGAGTTCCTTCGCAGGATGCTTTGGCCTAAGCCCTTTTGTTTCGGCCACTTGTCCAAAGTACTTGATTTTTTGATGTGAAACATGCTAGATTAAGAATTGCTTAGGAATAATAATGAATTGGCAAGCTTAGCAATTATATAATAATGACGATTAAGGGCAGATTTAAGCGACTTCTCAATTGTTGATAAAATAATAGCAAACAATTACAAGTGTTGGAGGGGTCAGTAAAATAATAACCAAGACAATATGTACTTATTTGCAACTCACACAAATCCCACAATTAACAATTAGAACAGTCATAGTGAAGTTCCCTCACTCACACTCTTCGAATAATTTCAGCGGAAGAAAATTTGATATGATATTAACAACGCCACTAAGAAGAAGTAAATGTTTAAGGTTTTTGAGAGAGTTACCCAGAAAAGTAGTGGGTGGACTGTAGGTGAGTTGCCATTGGACGGGAGGTCTTCGATGGTCAATGGCAGTTGCAAGGGAGAAGCTAATCCAATCCACGTATTCCTTGACGGTGTGGTTGTTCTCGAAGTCGACGTCGAAGAAGGGAGACTGGTGAATGTTGACTAAGCCTTGATTGTCAAATACAAATCCTTGATCAAGCTCAGGATCAGCCATCCATGGACGACTGGGCTGTCCTCGATTTGGGTAGGGATGCAAACGAACAGAGCCAAGCCAAGTCAAGTATGTGCGTGTTCATATTTGAGTTCATTTATTATCAGCTTGTTCAAGTTTGATTCAAGTTTGATTCAAGCTTTTTTGTTTGTGTTCAAGCATTGTTCGTTTAAATTAATGGGTGTTCATGTTTGATTCATGTTTAGTTAATTTCATGCTTATCGAGCTTTAAACAAACGAGCTTTATCGAACTATAATTGTCTCTACTTCTAGATGTATATTAACTTAACAAATGAGCTTTATCGAGCATTCTAACAAACAATTACATTGATCATGTTCGTGAACATACCTAGTGAGATTTTTTAAATTATTAAACAAGTTCATTAACGAACATATCTAATGAGTATTCTTAAGCTATCAAATGAGCCCATTCATGAACATATCTAATTAGTGTTTTCGAGCTATCAAATGAGCTCGTTTATAAACAAACGATCTATGATTCTTCTTATATTTGTTCAGAGACCGAGTTGTTCGTGATTTTAGGTAAATGAGGGAAGTAAAAATAAATTATTAAACAATTTTAGACGGGATTAGTAAAAATAAATTATTAAATGTTTAAATCTAACAATATATATTTTTTTAAATTCTAATTCTAATCGAGCTCTAATTGAACGTGTTAACAAGCTTGTTTACGAGTGTTAAACGATATTGTTCATGAACATAAACGAACTAAATAACTATCAAAAGTGTTCAAGTTCATTTGTTTACCTTATCAAATGAACATGAACGAGCTTTTATCGAGTCGAACGTTCGGTTCATTTGCAGCCCTATGTTTGGGGAAGGAAGTTCGGGCTTGGCTTGCTGAAAGTTAAGAGGACGTGGCTGTTTAGGAGAGGGGCTATCAGTTGAAGGAAGATATGGGTGGGGAGGCGGTCGACTAAGAGGAAGAGGGAGAGGAAGGAAGAAGGCTGCTGTTAGTGGGTAAGGAGGAGGGGAGGGTGGTTGTGGCTAAAAGAGGTTAAGAGGGGAAGGGCAGCCTAGCCGTTGGCTGAGGAAAAGGAAGGGGGAGGGGAGAAGGGGGTGGCAACACTAGTGAATTAATAAGGGAGGAAAGTGGGGGCAACAACTATGAGGAATTAATAGGGAAAAAGAGGAAAGGGCAACAACTAGTAGGGAATTAATAAGGGGAAGGGGAAGGGGCAACATCTATTAGGGATTTAATGGATAAGGGGAAGATATGACAACTGTTAGGAATTAGTGGGGAAGGAGAAGAGATAACTATTAGTGTAGGAAATAATGGGGGGAATGAGAAAAGGAAGCAACCATTATGATTTAATGGGGGCAATAGAAAAAGACAGCAACCATTAGGAATTAATTGGAAGGAGAAAAGGCAGTAATTAAAGTGGAGCAAATGAGGAGGGGAATAGGAAGAGACAGCAGCCCTTGGGAAAATCAATGGGGAAGAGAAAAAGGTGGAGGGAATACCAAGTGGCAATGGAGTGGGGGTTGACTGGCCGTGGGAGGAGAGGAAGGGTGGGCTTGCAGGTGAGTGGGAATAGAAGAGAGGGGAGGTGGCTCGGCTGTATGGGGCAGCAGGGAATTTTGGCCAGTTGTTTGGAAGAGGGGGGAAGACTCGGTTGGCTGATTTGAGGGGGAATAAGGGATCAACCGGCTATTTTGAAGGGGTTTGGAGGGCTCGGCAGCCAATGGAGGAAGATGAGGGAGGAGGGAGAGAAGGTAGAGCCAAGAACCTTGACACAACGTCAGTTGTTGGGTGTTGCGTTGCCCTACTCCTAAGGACTTCACTCTTCTCTCAAGAAGACTCAAACATACACGATTCGAAAAAACTGAAGTTTAATTCATAATAATTATCTTCTTCTTACAATAGTCAAAGGCCTCAATATATAGGACTCAAAACATGAAGGAATCAAAAGACTAAAATGCCCCTCGGGCTACAATACTCATATAATTCAATATAAGGCTAAATTAGGAAAGACTCTCAAAATAAAATACATTAATAAATGAAATGCAGAAAATATCGATCTACGGCTCTTCCTATGATATACACGCCAGTTTTTTTTGCCGATGTCCTCATCATTTTAGCTTATTTGAACAAACATTTGGAGTGATTGAGGTGAAAACTTGTTGCTTAGGATATGTTTTATCATAGTGCAAATATACACCAGAATATCATCAAATAAAATAATTACAAAATTTCTCTAGTACGATTTTATTAGTGTTCATAATATTCAAAAAGTTACAAGGGTATTTGTTAGACTAAATGACAGTATGATGAAGTTGTAATGTCAATGACATTGCAATGAAGGCATAAGTTCCTTCATGTGTCTTAAATCCAATTTTTGGCACATCCACATCAGCCATATGCACCTAGTGGTAGAAAATGATTGCCCCGAATAGCTCATCCAACATCTCCTCCACCATTGGAATTTGGTAGCTGTTTGGGACGATGGCTTGATTTATTTCTCGATAATCTTCACAGAATCACAAGTTTACATCATTCTTTTATACTAGCAATGTTGGTGATGAAAAGGGCCTAATGCTAGGGCGAATTACTTCAATCTAAAGCATCTTTGTTATTATCTTTTCTATGAATCTCTTTTAGAAGTGCGGGTAGCAATAGGGGTGGACATTCACAAGCGATGCTTCTGGTTTCAAATGGATCTAATGATCTTCGTTTGCGATAAGTGGAAGGCTTTTGGGTGGTTCAAAGACTTGGTGAAACTCTTGCAACAGCTCTTGGATGGTTTCAACCATTTCTTCGCTATTCTTTTTTTCTTAAGATGACTCATTGTTTATTGTCTTAAGTTGGAAAAATAAACCTTGCATGGTATTCTTTCTCAGTTGAGTGAATTAAATCCCTTCAATCATTGTTTTCCTCATACCTATTAACTCCATTGTTTCCCCGTGTCATTCAAATTGAGTAGTTAGGGTATTGTATTACCCAAGAAATTATAACTATTATACCTCATTACAATTTAAATGACTTGGATGGGAAGGAGAAGTTGATTTAACGTAATATGTTGTCCTGGTAATCTAAGAGTGATATCCGAGCATTTGTATTGATATTCTAGCACCTCCCCATTTTCCACAAGAAATTGGAATATTTGAATGGGTGTGATTGCTAAACCCAAATATTGTATCGATTGTTGCTGCATAAAATTATGCGTGCATGCTCCATCGATCAAAGCCTGGGCAACCATTTTTCTTATATCTTCTTCCAACTATATTTTGTAATTGCTACCTTGCCAACTTATGAAGACTAATTGCTAGGCATGCTTTCCATGCTTTATTTGTTTCACTCATAGCATCAGTGGTTGTCACCCCACCTCCTATCTAAATCATCAAAGTGAACATTTTTTACTTGCAAACATGATTTCAATGGAACTTCTCATCATAGTGGTAACATAGATGATAGAGCCTCCATAATTTCAGCTATAGTTAACCTTTTGATTGGTAATTGTGATCGATTAGTTTCATTGGAAATGAGTAGTTGTTTGGTTGTTGTTGGTAACAAGGGTGGGTGTGATTTTGGAGTGGTGGAGCTAAGTTATGTTGTTCCCCATTCTATTCTTTTTGAGTCATGGAGCTTGGCTAGTTCATCTGCTTGATCCAACATCTTAGGCCAAGGTATACGAACCTCTTTTCAAATATTAGCTGTCATCCCAAATTCAAAATATCTTTGCAAGCATATTTCATCATGTTTGCTAAACAGACTTGATAAATGCTCAAGGTGTAGTTGGTATTCAATCATGGTTGTTTTTTGCATAAGCTTCGCAATTTTTTTTTTGCAAATTCTACGTGATTTGATGGTCTACCCTAGGGCTGTCAAAACTGGGATTCGGATCGGGTTCAGGTTGAACCCGAATTTGACCCAACACTTTTTAACCTGACCTGTTTTTGCAAATAGGTTGATTTTTCGGACTCGAACCAGACCCGCTTCGAGTCCGGGTCAACCCGAACTCGACCCGCTTCAGGTCAGGTTCAACCCAAACCCGACCCGCTTCGGGTATGTTTTACTAAAATATTTTTATTTAATTCGATTTATTTAAACCTAAATCGCATTAAGGTAAGATTTACTTCAATAAATTTAAAATAAGCCAAGCTTAATTCTGTTTGGGCAATATGGTTTATTATTTTTTGGAAATAACATTTACTTATTTCATAACAATCTTCTAAAATCCTCCTAAATCAATTAAAAACGGGTCAAACCGGATTGATTTCGGGTTTCCGGGTCAACGCGAACCTGACCCGGTTTTACAAACGGGTCGAAATCCCTAACCCGAATCCGAAATTTTCGGGTTGGGTTCAGGTCGGGTTTTTGGGTCATGTCAAATATTGACACCGCTAGTCTACCCAACGTGTTGATGAATCCTTTACACTTTATCGCTCACTTTGTTGTAGACATCCAATGGTTCCATTCCTTCTCCAGTCAATCCTTCTGTAATGATGTGAGTGTTAATTTATCCTCGGAAGAATTGCTAATACTTTTCTAAGTTTCTAGATTTCCTCAGATGTACCAGAGGATTTAGTGTAGCACAACTTTGAAGGGATTTTTTCCCATTAATTCCTGCATCATGGTTTCTTAGTGAACGATCAAGCTCTCCTTTCTGTCACTCCCAGTCCTGCACTGTTTGGTGATTTGGTCATACCTATCCTTTGGGAGTGAATCTCAAATTGATTTCCCTTACAACCTCATCAATTGAGGCCAGTGTTCTTCCACGCCTTCAAGATGCTCAATCATCTTGATTGGTTTGTTTTCTTCAACATTAGAGCAAGGTTATGCTTTTATGTCTCTTTGTTAAATTTCAATCTAAGCACCAATATTAGGATGCTAGTTCCAAGCAATTTTTAGCTTGCTAGCAATTTCATGGAGAAAAAAATAAGTAGTAAAAGCAAATTGGTATTAAATTTTTGTAGCATATCTCTTACACGACATTGCTACCATATTTATTCACTTTTATCCATTTCCATACTACCCATAACCAATCATCCAAATACATGTAAACTACTTCATAAATGCCTATCATTCTTCTTGTTGTAGCCTAGTCTTTGTCTAACAACACATCTCTTTTACCAGAGACCCATGCGGAAATCTTTGTTCGATGTTAGAGGTTGCCTCGACTGTGTCATCTTTGGCTGCTCGTTGTTGCCACTTGCTATGTTTGACCTATCATAAAAGTCTACAAAACCTTTCTTCAAATATGCATAAAAAAATAATGTTTTAAATTTTCGTTGAACCTCTAGGCCAATTCATTGTTTTTTCAACTCATGAAATACTAGCAATATTACGCGTTTTAGTTGGATTGCACATTGATGATAATTAATGTCAAACGTATCAACAATATGCTAACTGGAGTCTCTCAACTGCATTTGGAATGGTGCTACTGGATAATCTATATGGTTAATTCCACCTTATTGATTAGGCCCAACAAAGCTGTTGTGGAGTGGAGTAGCTGTATTTCTATCCCTTCTTTCAGCTAGTTTATTTTTTTTAATACAAGAATGTTTTAAAAAACAAACTCATGAGTTGACGTACCTCAAGGGGGTGAGATGAGTATATATTTTTTCGCTCATTTAACAATTGCATTTAAACTTGTATCGTAAACTATGTAAATAAGCATTTACGGGACCTGGTCTGTGAATAACACATATCATCTGAGCCAAATATGCAAGGTGGTCGTCAATATGCCGTCAACTAATGAGTTATCTTCTAGATGACTGAGAATAATACTAAATTTAGTTTGCATATTAATTGAAGTTAAGAGAAAGTTTTCAAAATGGTTATTGAACTATTTGCAGGGAGTCATTTTAATTCGAGATTATTTAAAATGTCCAATTTTGTACCTTGACTCCTCAAATATGATCCAAAATAGTTTCATAGTCAGAATTGCTATTTAATTTATTAGAAATTTCACAAAAGTTTATGAATGAGGTAGGGAATGAAGTTATTTCACACAAATTAATATGTACCGAAATTTCACTTTCAAAAAAATTCTCTTATTCCCTCTCATTGGTGAACTATATCTGAAATTTTCATCAAACAAACAATAATTTTAATTATGAGATTATTTTGGATTATATTTGAGCAGTCAAGGGATTAAATTAGATATTTTAAGTAGTATAGGATTAAAGTAGCCCTCCTACAAATAGTTCAAGGACCATTTTGAATATTTTCTATTAGAGGTTGACTTACATCAAGTTCACTATAGATCTATTTTTTAAAAATTTTTAATAAAAAAATTGCTTTCCTTGGCTACTTTCTAATTCATTTTAATTGTTTATTATCATCCACTTTTCAAAAGTTTATGTTCTTATACAAAACCTCTAAACATTTTGCTACTATTATTTTGAAAAACATTGTGTCAGGATATCCTATATAAATTATATCAAAATGGACTTAAAATTTATTGAATTTGTTATTTGATTAGTGCAATAGAAACTCTTTAGATACAACACTAATCTAAAAACAAATCCAATATTTTTTTAATCCCATCATGATATGATTTGTATTAGGATATCCTAACACAATTTGTATCAGGATATTTTTTTTTAATACAGTAAGCATTTTTTAGCCATCTAATGATATTTATTTCTGCAGAACTACTTAGGTTGTTTCTTCTCATTACCTATAGTGATCTCCTCTATGAGATGGGGGCTGGCAGCTGGTAGGAAAACAATGGTTTGTATCTAGCTAGAATCTATAATTTAAGTCAAGCTTGATATTTGATGCCAGTTTTTTGAACGAAAGCATTTTTAAAACTATTCAAGGTTGCCACGGCCATGCTCCTTTTCATCTTATCTGGACCTGTCAAAGCATCTACTTATCTGGTAAGTGACTTATTGCTATGTATTGCAGATACTTCAACCTTCAATTTTGAAGTATTAATGTCTGGCTAGTTCATCATAAGAATTCGTTTGAGATCACTTTATTTTTTTCCTTATCAGCTGAAATAAATAATTTGATAAGAATTTTATGTGAGAAGTGAAGCAAAGCGAATAAAAGTTTTTTGCTTTATCAAAAGCTTGCTGCACAGGGTACCACTAAATTCTGTTGCTTCAAAATCTGTGCTTTGCTTCTAAAGTGCAAAGCGCACCTGGTTCCTCTTTTAGTTGCACGAACGTTTTACTTTTTATATTTTATTTTGGTATGGCTTTGGTGATCTAATTATTTTTCTGCTATTACTGTAGTTTTTACTTATTCTTACATTTTTTATGGATCTTCTCAGTTCTGTGAGATAAAAGAAATGTGGATAGCTTTATTTATTTGGTGAATGAGTTGATTTATATTTTAGGCAGGTTTCTTTTTCCTCTGATAAAAGGTGTGACATTGTTCATTTCTAAGTTAAAATCCATGCTCCATTATTATATTATATTGAAACTTTAACGCTAAGTCTGTATCCTTGGGATTTTATTTTTATGCAGTATATCTCATGCATTATTTGTTGCTCAAGCTTCATTCTTATTTTCGATCATGGTACATAATTTGGCTTGGTGCTAAAGCTTAATTTTTTAAAGCACTTAAACTTTGCTTTTAGTGACATATTTCTTAGAAGGTTTAGAATCCTCTTAGGAAATTGAGTTAATAGAGGAAGAGTTTAGCTTAGTTTTTGTTGGTAAGAAACTTAATATTGTATCCTTTTAATGTGTATAAAATTTACACATTATAAGACGTATTCCTTCTTAGAAGGTGCTAGTGTTTTACTTTCTAAGACTCAAGAACAATGCATGCCGCCCAAGTGCTTTACAGCTTCCATGTGGCGCATTTTAAGAAGGTAAGCACACCGTGGTGTACCTTAGTGGCACCTTTGCCTAGTTGAGATGTCCTCTTGAGAGCACTTTTTTTCATCTTTCTCTTAGATTGAATAAGATATGCTATCAATGTTAGATGGTTCTATGATATTCTACATTATCTTCAATGCTGTTTTATTTATTTAGGTTTTGGTCGTTTCTTCTTCTATTCTCATAGAGGGCTATAGTTACGATTGTGACAATCTTTCATCTTATTTAGATCTTTTTGGCCCAAACAACGTGAGGTGGGTAGTGGGTGAGGTGGAATAGTGTTTTAGTGATTTGGGAGAACCTAATTATCCTAAATTCATGTGAGAGTGTATGAGGTTGATGGAGTAAAAAACAAGAAATGTATTTGAATTTATAATTGTTTGACACCCTCATTAGATTACATTAACCCTTCAAGTTCTCCTTTGAAATTTCTTTATTAATTCTAGCTTCTTCATGGGTATAGCACTATCCCACATCTTTCTCTTTCTCTCAGGTAGTTAACCATGGCCTTTTCTTGGATTAAGAATAATCCCGCAACAATTTTTTTTAAGCATGAACCCACAAAATTCTTTTAAAAACTATGGACATATTGCAACTCTTTAAGGGGAGATTACACCTGAGGAGAATTAATATGCTAATTAGTAGAAAGACTGGATAAAACTTTAGAAGTTGAGATAACCTCTTGACAAATGAAAGAAGAATAATTGGAGCCACGAAGGAATGATTTTATTGATATCTTGATAGTTTAAAGCCAACTGAACTCATGAAATCTTTCTTAAATGCTCTGTAAATGAAAGTTCATTAAGGAAGAGTGAAATTATTGTTAAGTGATAAGCTTTTTTCTTTTTTTTTTTTTTCTGAACGCCTCGAGGCTAGCTAAGTGATGAGCTTGTGGAACTAAGAAACATGGATATGTATACTTTTGTAGCAAACCTGAATTCAAGTCTCAACAACTTAAGTGGTGTTACATTAATAGTAGCTCCTCAGAAGTGTTATTTACCTATGTCATTTTCTCTGTGGAATAGAAGATAAGTAATTTTGCAGAAATAAAATATCAAAATGATAAGGTTCTGGTTTAGTTATGTATGCTCTATCAATTTTTATGGCCAATTTGGCCAGCAACATTAGAGAGGTCTGATTCAAGGAATAACGAAGACTATAAGTGTTTTTAAACTATCATTGTCAAGCTTGAATCAGGACATAACCAAGTTTATAGGTGTGTTTAAAAGATTTGTTTAGCATAATTAATTTTTCCAACCAAATTGAGTAGATTTAAGACAATGGAAATTGCAAGTATTTAAAATTGGTTTAAGTGGGCAGCAGAAAGATTTGTTTGACATGTTGAATTTGGCCGTCCAAATTGTGTAGACCTAAGACAATGGAAACTCCAAGTTTTTAAAATTGGTTTTAGTGGCCAGCTTAGCATCTTTAAGTTGATTGAACAAAAAGATGAAGGAAACCCAAAATACCAAACATGGAGGCGGCTGATTCAATATTATCCTTAATGGTACTAGACTATGTTGCACCGATACACCTATTTATGAAGGCGTGCTGTATCCGATACACCGATACATGGATACGCCTCCGATACACCACCGATACGTGTCGAATACGCCAAAGCCGTATCCAATTAAAATACTATTTAATTTCAAAAGGACACGCGTATCCGATACGCGTGTCCATTAAAAAACAAAATGAAATCCGAAAAAAAAGGCCCGTCGTATTTACTTCTGCGACTGCGAGCAAGGTTCGCTTATTTTCGAGATGGATTTGTGTCTCTTGATGATATGAGAATATTTGAAATTACTAATCTTTCACTTCATGAGCTTGAATTAGAAGCTATGATATTTATTGAAGATGATATAGAAGTTCAAAGACAAACCACTAAAGAAGCTAATCATATCATCCCTTCTATTGAATAGTTAAAACTTCATGTGCTAGACAATTTATGTTTATGCTTTTGTTGTTGTACTAGACATTTATTGCTTACTTATATTTTGATATTATAAGCTACAAGGCTACAAATAATGTTGTTGTCTTTTTTTTTTGTAATTTCAAATATTATGCTTTGATTGCTTTCTTAATTTTTTTGTATGATTTATAAATTATAATGTCGTATCCGCGCCGTACCGGTATCCTGTATTTTTAAGAATTTACGTGTCCCGTATCTGTATCGTGTCGTATCTATGTCGTCGTATCCGTATTGGTGCAACATAGGTATTACACTATGCCAAAATTAGTTTTAGTAGTTGTAGAGCTAAATCAGTCAATTTGAGTGTAACACATGCGTCCTAATTTTTTTTCCTCCCCACTTTATCTCTAGTTATCCCCCCTCCCCCAATTTTCTAAAGTCCCTCGTTGGTTTTTGCCCCACCATGCAATCGATCCAAATCCCCAAATGATTCTCTCCAAAAATAGGATACATGGTATTTTGCTGTAAAAACTTTAAGTTTATGCATGGATGAAACCATCCATCTCTTTCTTGATATCCATGACAGTGGATTATCTTCTTCTTTATTTTCATCCATAAAATTACCTTCATTCAAAAGCTAATTTCAATCTTTCTAATATTCTGTGCTTATTTAATCCCCTTGCATGCATGCTTCAAACCCCCATTTAAAAATTACCTTTCCACTTTGATTCCTTCCCATCAGTACCCATGCATCCCCCTTCAGAAAATATCAAATTAGTACATCCATGATTTAATCATCTTATGGGGTCACATAATCCTTATCATTCAAGCTATGATTATTATGATAATCACATCAAACATGATCAAATTTGCATAACTCCTTTCATGGCTATTGTGATGATCATTGCTACAATAATAAGCATTAAAATTCATGCTCTTCATATTCATATTGTGATACTTATGATCATTGCCATTCAAAACATCATGTGGATACAACGATAACAACAACCCATATGGATGAATCATATGTTTTATATATTAAATGCCTTCATTTGTACAAATCATGTAATGTTATGCAAACAATTACACATCTTCTCATCATCAATATGACATCTCATATCACTTTGATGGATTCTCCCTTACATTTATACGTGCCCACCCACCACCTAATCCCTAATCCGAGCCAATTCACTAGCCCTTTACTACTCTCTCTTCTTCTTTCCAACTATCTTAAACTTTACTATACCTTTCTCCCAGAGTTTTCAAAGTGCCAAGCACTATAAGATGCATAAGGGTTCTTTTTTTTTCTTTAATACGCAAAACTCAAAGTGAAGCACCACTGTACAAACTAGAGCGATCATGGTTGATATATTATATATTTATGTATTTTGTGCTTTAGTCATTTAATAAGCTATATGCTAATCACATTGGGCAATAATTTTCAGAACATAAAATGGTACATTCAAAAATAGTAATTTTCAACTATCCAAAAACTAAAAATAAAACAAAGATTTAAATAATAAAGTAAAAAATATTCTAAAATCAAGAATGCTCGTGTGATTGAGCAACCAACTAGAGAATGACAGGTGGGGATAGCTTGAAGCGAGATAGAGTGTGAAGATGAGGTATCAAGAAGCATAATTGAAAAAAACCTTATAAATGAGAAGCTGCTAGTGCCCACGACAAGAACCAGTGAGAGGCATATAAGAAAATTAGTGGATGAGAGTGCATGATGAGGAAAACTACCAAGAAGTAACTTGCTCAAATGGGAGAGAACATAGAACCAATGAGTAACAACTCTTACTATGAGAAACAATGAAGACAAATGAATGTTCATGCCTAGTTATTGTGATAGATGTTGGACCAAACCATAAATAATATAAAATAAATTAGTTTTGAGTTGGAGCCAATCAGGTAATGCTACGGTGCAACATAATGAAGCATGCCCTTTGTTTGCTTGCGCTTTGTAAGCAAGTAATGTTCAGGACTAACGCATCAAATGTGTGATTTGAATAACACTACTTCACCCCTTTTGGCCAAACCCTAAACCAACCATACCTAATAATAATAAATAAGAAAAAAAAAAAAAACCACAAAGCTCCACCCAGGCACCCACCGACCGGCCCACTTATGGGCATAAATCTACTTATTTTGGCATGCACAGACGAGCCTACCTGCTTCTTATGGGCATATATCTAGTTATCTTGGTTGAAGGTCTTGGATATTCTGTCTAATTGAAACAGTTCGTTTATGCTGTAAAGCATCTATGCATTGATATTCAAGAACTTTTTTCAACTAACAACTAATTGTGAACATTTAGCATTTACTGTTTTTTAATCTTGAGCATGTGATGCTAGAAAATCTCGTCAAAAAATGTAATATGCGCATGTACCGAGCTTTTTGTGCTTGCTAATATATTTTTCTTTATACGGGTTTGCTGATGGGTTAAATATACCCTAATTTTAAGAAATTTGTGCTCAAGCACTAGATTTGTGCCTCATTTATTTGAATATGAAAGATCAAATTAATGATAATGTCCGTGTTTCAAGTCTGTTCATCGCTCAAAACTTTTTATGCTTATTTCCCATTCTACCTACTACTTCATAAGTATTATAGTTGTACAATGATAGCCAGCTTACCGGTTGAGATTTCTCTTTTAATGTGCAGCTAATGCATGGATTGGTTGGTCTTGCCATGGGTTCATTGTGGAGGTGAGTTTTTGATGATTTCGATGCAAAATCTAATCCTATATCATTTCTCTGTTCGTTCCTTTAAAGCTTCAATAATCATTCACATCTGTAGCATTTAGTACCAAGTCACTTTTAAGTTTAATGCTAGTACCTTATGGTATTTTCAGGTTGAGAGTAAATTGGAATGTCTCACTAGCTCTATGCACACTTGTAATTGTCCTTGCTCATTATCTTCAACCTTCTGTTTTTGATGATTAAATGCTGATTATTTATCAAATGCCATGATATGCAGGTTCGAGTGATTGGAGTTGTTGGTTATGTTCTAGTAACTTCATTCTTAATAAGAGAGAACATACTGAATCTGGTACTATCTAAAATTACTCTAAATTGAATTCTGAACTTGTTCTTGCTAACTCTACAATTTTTTTAGCAGATCACCATTAATGTTCATGCCTCTCTCACCTATGTCCTGGCAGCCATTGGAGTGAATATTATACCGACAATGGATGCTATATATGTTATATTTGGAACCCTGGTACAAAATCTAGTCATCCTTCATTAGCGATTTGCTGTTAATATGGTAAACTTGTATTGAATAATTTCTAACTTGAACTGCTCTGAAATAGGTTCTGCTCAACTGTGGATTCTTTGTTTTATTGCTGCACATTCTTTATGCGGTATTCCTCACCAAGCTTGGGATGAAGGCTTCTTTAGCGCTTCCAGGATGGCTGCAGAAGGCAGTCTGATTAATCGATAGCTCCACAACTTCCATTCCGGACTAAAAATTATTGAAGCTGTTATTGAGAAGGTGAATCGAGCTCTTGCGTTCTTTTTGAAATTGTTTATTATCTCTTTAAGTTTGAATCTGCCAATTAAGCATGATAGTATAGAATTAAAAGAGCCGTGGTAGGATTTTAAGGCATAGAAGTGATATCCTTCTCCAGTATTTGATCCTCTGATGAAACCCATTGTGCTCAGAATTTATTGTTGTATTACGTCGAGGGTTATATTATCAATCAAAAGGAGCTAAAAAAGTCTTATCTCATGTATCAACTTGAGCATGGCATGCTACCACTAAAAATCTATACTGGATTAAGTGAAAAGCAACGCTTACTGCCTGATTCTCAAAATTGTCTACTTTACATCTCATTAAAGTTGCATCTAATTAGTTATAGGCACACATTTTTGTTGTAATAGTGTCTGATGCTTAGCTCAACATATGGGACAAAGTGTACAGGTTTATTCATTCTTTGTTGTATTCTGTTAGGTTTCGTTTGGGACGATTTTATTACTGTTTCATAAAGCAGCTTTCTAGTAATAAAATTATAATTTTTATACTAAAAAAACTGCTTTAAAAAGTAGAAAGAAAGTTATCTCAAACGAAACCTTAGTCTTCACTTCAAATTAGAAAGCCATTGATATGCAAGGCAAATTAATTGTTGCAACTGCTTGAAGTTGATTAATTGAAGGGTTTGATGCAGGAATTTTTTATTCCTATAACTATGTTGATATGATGCTTCTTGCAGGAAAGTACATAGAGGGATTCTTCCTTTAAGTCTTATCATCTATCTTATCTAAGTCAACTCTCTTTAATCTTATCTACCATTAGATCAATTCTGACCTTTTCATGTATGTACTTGTTTCACATTCTATCTCTAAATGTAAAGATACTCATCCACCTAAACATCATCATCTTTATAACATTTAACCTAATTTTTTTGCTTTTCTTTTAATGGCCAACATTCTACACCATAAAGAATTACAAGTCCACCTAAGCATCCTCATATGTGTAACATTTAATACTTTTCTTTTAATGGCTAACATTCTAAATCATAAAGCATTATATGTGTGATGCCCTATGATCTAATTTAGAATAATTATTCTTTTAATTTTTTAATAAACATCAATCATAGCTATTCAATATCTTGTATTAGTAATAAGCAACAAAATAAATTCTAAAATTTAAAATATCAATATACACATTTATATTCATTCTAAAAAAAAAACATATGCAATACTCAGGGTATATATAATTATATCATAACTATTCTATCATAAATACAAAATAAAACAAAAAGAAATAGACCTTGAAGAATTCTGACTAGCCTGACACTCCTACTCTCCTGCCCTAACCTGAATCATTTAATCACATAGAATGAGCTTAAAGTCTAGCACGTCACTAAAACCTACAACTGAAATCAAAGCACGATAAAGGAGAAATATGCATGTCAACAATCATTTCATATCAGTTACATTCACATGATTATTAAATCAGTGCAAAAATAATAAAATTCACATATAGTAGTAGTATAATCTATAAACAGTAAAATACTACAGTACGAAAGTCAATAAAGCAGTAAACCAATACAAGTGTCAAATTTATAAAGTAATCGTCGTATTCGTAATATCAATTAATATAGAAATCGTATAAAATATCAAATCAAAATATAGGTAAAGACTGTCAAAATCATGTCAATGCAATAAAATCATATAAGAGCGTACTCATATTATTCATGTATTATATATCACGTGCTCTGTATATAACATGCTTAGTATCAGTACAATGAAATAGTAGTATTAAATAATATCAGTAATTAATAATTTTTAACTAATTAATTAAAAAATAATATCAGTAATCTAAATCAGTAACAATAACAATTCAGTGACAAAAGTAGTAGAATAATGTAATAATAGTAAATCCATGCAATAACAATAAATTTGTATAATAATAAGACAAATACCTCAAGAACATGTATTTCAATAGTCACTCTAAACAAGTGAGAAGTCCTGGCTATCATGATATTTTTTAGTATTGTATCAGTATCAGTAAACAGTTGACTCAGTAAACATAGTCGTCAAACTTTGGTCCATCGACATAGTAATCATTTCCTTATAACTTCAAATCAGTATCACGTGAATCTGTCAAGGATAACACCAAATTACATTATTTAAAAGAAAGCCCATAGGCCTACCATCATGTACAGGTCAATCTGTCTCCAACTAACGGGTCAACTTGTTTTTACTTGTCTTTGACACAAATAATATTATCACAGTACTATAACAATAATTTCAATCATATATCTTCATTCATTTTTAATGCATTCTAGTAAATAAAGCATAATCGAGCTTAATTCAGAAAGTGTTAAAATGTCATAACGGTAGAATGTAAAAATCATATTGAGTAAAAATTCACAATTTCAAAATTTGACCAAATTATCAAATATTGCATAAAATAGCAGTGCTTTAAAAATCGGACCGGACCGGCCGGTTCGACCGGTTCAACCGTGAACCGGTCACAAGGCCGGTCCGGTTCAGCCCTAAAACCGCTTCTGCAAAGAACCGGATTGAACCGGTCAGAACCGCCGATTCGCCGGTTCAAATCTCACAAATTTTAAGTATTTTTTTTAACATTATTTTTATGTTAATTGTATTAAATTTAAATAATACTTATAAATAGTTGTGTCATTATTATAATATTTAAATATAATAAATATTTATTACGTCATCCGGTTCGACCCCGGTCGAACCATCAAACCTCTAACCCCTTCTTCTTCTGGTTCATTGACCGGTCCGGTTTTAAAAACCTTGTAAAATAGTATGTTGAAGTTTTAGTTGAATTAAATCACTATTTTTAAACATCAAAATAAATTTTTTAGTAGCAAAAAAATGCTATATTTTTAAAATCACTCAGTAAAAATTTCAAATAAATTATCAAAACGTTCATAATATCGATCTTTATAATATATAAAAATTTACACGGTGAAAGTTTTATTAATATAAAAATATTCTCGTTTTTCGATAACGAAACACAAATTTGATAAGAAAAATATCAAAAACACAAAATCTTTAATCAGAAATAGGGTAAAGGTCGCTTACAGCGAGATGAACAATTTTTGCCGTAGGCTCATCAGACAAAAATCGCTTTGCGACATTGAAATCTAAATTTTCCTTTTTCTCTATTTGCTTATTTCTCTCTAAAACTCAAACCATTTCTCTATTTCATGATTTTGTCGAATGAAGAGGAGAATGGAGATTTAAAAAGATTTTAATAATGCTTTCAGATATTTTCAAAAAAATAATTAAATAATAATAATATAATAATATTTAATTTAATTAATTTTTAAAGATAAAACTTATATAAACGATATTGAGCTTTAACAATTATAGAAAATATCTATAAAATAATACATTTTTTTTACAAAAATATCAGTGAAATCGGTTAGCAAAACGGACTCATAAAGGTCCTAAAATCATCACTTGCACCGATAGGTATCAATTCCCTAAGAATTTTCAATGGTGCCCAAAAATTAGGAAAAAATTCATGCAAGTAAAGCATTACAATAACAACATTATGGAGAAGAGAATTTTCAATTTGAAGTTATAACGTCTCCAAAAAAAAATTTGGCAAAGGAAAAATATAGGCTACTACAACAAATCTCATCACCATCTTATAAAAAACTTTCCTGAAGTTTGAGGGATACTATTCTATCACTCATCAGGCTCGATGCATTCCTCCACTTAACCATCCAACTTGAATTCTGCTAATAATATCCACATCTATTTTACTTTCTACTCTTTTTAATGATTGGAAGTGCACTCTTTCTTGAAGTTAAATTTTAATGATTTAACTTTGAATAATACTTAAGATATATAAAATGTGCACTCTTTTTAATAATTGGATCACCCAAAGTCACAATCCCACCAAGTCTATTACTACTAAAAATTAAACTATTTTAAATCTACTCAAACGGAAATCTTTAGATTCTAAGGTTGACCTTCATAATTTAAGTTTTCCTTCTACTCTCTCTCTAGTCTTAACAACAAGAAGAATATCATAAACAAAAAACATACACATGTAAATGTCTAATAAAAATATACATGAATAAAACAAAAAAGATATGGGCTTAAAGATGACCATTGTTGTAATCCAATTGAAATAGGAAGATATTTTGGTCAAACCACCTTGTGTTTGAACACAAGTAACAACTCTTGCATATATATCTTTAATAACTTTAATATAAGCATTATTAACTCCTTATTTTTCTAAAAATCTTCAAAGCACTTCTCTTGAATCTTTATCATATGCTTTTTTTCTAAATTAATAAATATCATATGTAAATCCTCATCACTCACTCTATGCATCTCCATCAAACCTCTCAACAAATAAGCATACTTTTAAGCAAAAAATAATGAATAATAAAAAATATACTTAAATTATGACTCATTATTTAATATCAACTATAGTATGTATTATTTTATATATATCCTCTTCCATAAGATCATGATGATGTAATAATAGATTTGTGAGGTATTGTAGTTATTCTAAAGTTGTATCTTTTTGTCTAGTGTAAGCAAAATATTTAGATTTTATTTGGGATGATTTTTTTTTTCTTGCTTTTTTAAAACAGAGTTTTAATTAAAAAATTAAAATTTGTGTATTAAAACTCTATTTTAAGAAGCAATAAAAAGCTGTCTCAAACGAAATCTTAAATTCTCATTATTTATATTTTTATAGTTTTAGTATGATTGCATAATAGATTGTTAAAGATCTCCTTACAAAATGATTCAACACCCATACAATATCATGTTAAAGATACTTAGTGTGATCTCAATTTGATCGAGGCTTGACTCAATTCTAGCTTGATTTTGATCATGGTTCGACTCATGGCCACCTCCTTAAATTTGATCTTCCAACAACTAATTAGATATTAAAGCACATATCCATGAATATGATAGATATTATACTTTGATTTTGAGCCAAATTCATTCTTGTTGTCTGTATGATATCCTTGACAAAGTAATTGGGAATGTTTTGCAAACAGATTAACATTTATGATAATTTTTATATAAATAACACTTATTTCAACAAAATGATAAAATATAAAAAAATAATAAAAATCCATTGAGATAACAAAAAGATGAGATTTCTAAATATTTTCAATAACTCTATTGTAAAAACTTTACAATCTAATATATTTTAATCATATTTTAATGATAATTTTTTAAATGAACCAACTAATAAGCTAACAAGTAGAGTCAAAATTTACTAAGATTGATTCATTAGCTCTTCAAGGTCCTCTCTAGCCATTTTTTTAAACTAAACCCCTGCTGCCTCACAATTTGGCTTGCCATAACAACACCACTATGTTTACTATAATTTTTTAAGCCCTATAAATTTTCTAAACTTACAAAAAAAAAAAAAAAAAAAAAAGGAAAAGATTTTTTTTTTATTTAAAAAAAAAAAAAAAAAAAAGGGAATGATTTTATTTTCATATTAAAATAAATAAAAATAAAATACTTAGTTAAACATTCAAGTTGTGTTCTAGTTAAGATAATAAGGACTCCAAGGTTTAGAAACAGCTGTAGTAGACAGATTGAAGTTATAGCCTTCAGAAGGACACTTTATCCCATCGGACTTAGTTGGGTTGATGGGCAAGCATGGGTTGTAACCCCTCAACCCACTTTTGATTCCTCTCTCAAGCATCGCGACTCCTTGAGTAGGGAGAACATAATTGCATGGTCCGACTCCTGTCGGCCTGATTGTCCCTAGGCCCGCCGAGGAATTAGTTACTCCACCAAGCGCCTCCTCAACGGGAATGACAGCGGATAGATACCCTCATTCAAAAAAAAAAAAATAAGGGACATTTTATTTTTCTGAATAAATACATTATAACTAAATGTTCAGCAGTCACATGTACTACTAATCAAATGCAGCAGAACAAATAGAGCATGAACACCATGATCACCACCAGACAAGAGAACCAATTCAAGAAACCCTCACTTTTACAAAATATTCTTTTGCATCTTTCAGAGCTTTCTGATGTTTTCAAGTTCACTTGAAACTTCTTTGTAGATGGCTTAGAACTAAGCTATGGTGCAAAATCCTGGAAAGGATAACTCTTGCTGTTATTAGGTAAGAGTTGCCAGTTATTGGAAGAAGGAAGCTTAAAAGAATCATGGACATGCATACAGTAGGAGAACTGGAGAAATACCTTAACAGGAGGACCACTATATTTACCAGAGCGCATGTAAAGATCATCAGGGGCGTCTATAGCCTCAAGCCAAGAATAGTCCTCTTCCCTCTCATCCATCTCAAGTTCTTTTACAGTTGCTGAAACCAAACACTTCTGTTAGATATCAAATATGTCAAATACCTTAAAGGCCAAATAGAAAAAGGATCTAATTTGCTTAAAAAGAACAAGGGGCATATAGCTAATCTCATGTTCATGAAAATAATTAAAAAAGAAAAGTTTCACTACTTTATCAAATGATATAGCGGATCAATATAATTGAGAAGTTTGTCAAATAATTAGATATAAGATTATGCTTACTTTCAAACTATAATCTTAGCATCTCAGAATGTTTTTGCTTGAAAAACCTGTAACGTATGATAAATCTGAATAGGAGAGATTATTCTGTGCGGACACCGGACGGAAAAATCGTCCGGTTTACTTTTAGGACACCGGACGGGGAGCATTTTCATTGGAGTCTGAACTTCGCACAGAATAATTTTTCCCTGAATAGAGATGTTCTCTAAGGAAATATGGTTAATAGGCACCGAAAACGCTTACATACAGAAAGTTGAGTATGGATAATCATGATAATAAGTACAACGTCTGCCAGCAACCTCTGAATATGGTGGAGCCAGAACGTCAAGCACTGCAACGGAAGTGATTGCAGTGAAACAGTGCAAGTTTCCCCCAGTTTTTGGATACAAAACCCTGGTAGGACATGGCGCAGTCAAGACCGTGTCAGCCTGATACTTGGCCAACTTCACTGTCAAGGGCAGGCACAAGGTTAAAGCACCAAATAAATACAGGAAGAGAAAACTTGCAAATAAATAGATACATATGAACATTTACATCAAAGTTGGAAGATTACATGAGGGTCGTCACTAAAGCGCACTTCATATAAAAGTGCGAGGAAAATAAACAGGAAATCCGAAAACGCAGAAATATGACACGTTTTGAAGTCATGTTAACATCATTTTCAAACAGTTGAATTGCTTGCGTCAGGTTAGTAGCTTCCGGGATCATGCACTTCCAAAAAGATTTAAACGCAATAGATAAAGAGATCCTGTCAGCAAAATGAATGTTATCAATGTCTAACAGTCACCATGTGGAATTTGAAAAAAAAAAATCAACCAATATTTTTGTTGTGTTGGAAAATTCGTGATGATACATATAATTTAAAATTTTAGAGTTGTATAAAAATCCCGTATACGCAAAGTTGAGGGCAATACACAAGAACCACAAAAATATCAAGCCTGTCCCACTACGTGGGGTCGGCTACATGAATCTTTTTTCGTAATTGTGTCATGTTAAAAGTTAAATTATCATTTAAATCTAATAAAGAAAGATCATTTCTAATATTTTTTAACAAAGTCTTTTTAGGTCTACCTCTACCTTTCTTAATATAAGTCAAATCTAATACCTCAACTTTCCTAACCGGGTCATCGGAAGGCCTCCATTTAATGTGACCAAACCATCTAAGGCGACTCTCTCTAATCTTATCTTCCACTGGAGCTACTCCAACCTTTTCACGTATATGCTCATTTCGAATCCTATCTCTAAGGGTAAAGCCACTCATCCACCTAAGCATCCTCATCTCTGCAACGCTTAACTTAGTATTATGCTTCTCTTTTCACATAAACATCTTGGGAAAGGATAAAACATAGGGCCAAGCCAAGTTAAAAACAATTCAACTAATATGAGTCAAAGATTACAAAGGGTGTTATTCCAAGTAATAGAAGAAGATGAGCACGAAGATCATAGTTCATGGAATCAATCATTATCAGCTGTCAAATGAATATGAAAGAGGAATGATGAAAGTTGGGTGATCTCCTTGGTCATTAAAAGGATGGGAGACTAGTGACTAAAAAGAGGGACATCAAATGTCAGACATCAATCGTTAGCAAATGTTGGGTAATAACCAGCATAGTCAAAAGTTGAGTGATGTAGGGTGGCCAATAGAATATTCTCGTGATATGAGGGATAAGACTAAGCGTCTAAGAAGATGTAACAACCGAACCCGATAAAATCTACAGATGGGATAGGTCCTATCATGTTGGCTTGCAACATACCAACCCAAGTCAGAGTTTCGGGAAACTTTTTAGATTTTTTTTTCCAATATAACATAGAAAACAAACAACATACCACAAAGCAGTCAATCACTATCAATATACAAAAAAAAAAAAAACTCATTCACAATTTTTTTTTTTAATTTCTCCCCCCCCCCATATATTTTTCTCAGACCCTTATATCTCCCATTAGAACAAAATTCTGACCCTTATGACTCCCATGCTGACATATTATAAAATAAACCTTTATGATTCTCAATGCCCAAAACTAGAACAGAACTTTGTATGCCTTTAGTATAAGAATAGAACATCGTGTGCCTTTAACATTAGAACATAATTTTAATGTGTGAGCAGAAATATATTATTGGAACAAATGAGAACATACTGCTGAAAAGAAATTTACTATTTTAGAATATAACCAAATTAGTAGAGATTGTTCAGAGCATTATTTTGAAGCTTTAATAGTACTACAACATTATTTTATAGGGTCTGAGTTATTTTCCAAATGAATAATGCACTTCCGAAAATTCCTACCGTAAAATATCAAGAAAAATACCTAAATGTCCAGAATTATTGTCTCTATAATATACAGAAAATTATGCAGTAAGAATTTTGCAAGTGTAAAGTTATCCTTGTTTTAAGACTGAAAATATAAATTAAATAAGAAAAATTTTAAAATTTTCGTATTTTTAAAAATTGAAATAGACAAAATGCAACCTACCTCGAATTAAATACTTTTCAAAACTGAGCCATTAGCTAAAAACGAACTGAAGTCGCCCAAAATCAGCTTTCTTTCTCTAGAAATCACTCACTCTCTCTCTCTCTCTCTCTAACTGGCAGCCCCAAATGGATGAAATGGATTGATTTATTGGAAAATATTTTTAATATTACAATTAAACCCAACACTGTAGCACCAGATCTTACGCGCCACTTGCCAAATCTTGCGCTATAGCGAGCTCACAACGTCGCAATATCAAATTAATTTGGCCAAAAACTCGAGAGCTCAACGTCGCGACACATAGGAGAAAAATTCTAGATTTGCAAAACATGCACACAGACCCCCGAGACCCACTTATGAACATATGTAGACTTTCACATGCATACAAAATATTCTCAAACACATGTAAAAGGGCTCAATTGCAAAAAACAAGGTGGATTATCTTCAATCAGATCAGAACAGGTAGAACTATATACTGATTTCAGAGGTATTATAACTCTCCAATCCTTAGAAAAATATCATTCTCGACATTTCTAAACTCATTTTATTGGAACAAATCAGAATAAAACTACTTCATTTTAGATTCTTTCTCCCAAGTAGCATCTCTTTCCATTTTATTCTTACATTAAACCTTAACTATCAAAATCTATTTATTTCTTAACTTTCTAAATTCATAAGACAAAATTCTCACTAGTTCCTCTCTATAACTCATATTCAGACGTACCTCAACTTCTTTTACATATATTCGGTTTTTAGAATCGGAGACCATTTCCTTAGAAGTAACATGTGGAATGCAATATTAGACATATGATCTGACAACTACACCCTGTAAGCAAATTTTCCAATTCGTTCATGTTGACCTTAATCTTATGACCAAAGGAACACAAGAAAAAAAAAGATAAGAAATACCTGGTATCCTCGGTAGATCCACGAATTCTGCCGCAAATCCTGCCCGAAATCCCTCCGAGGAACTGTAGATTCGGCACCGTTCACGTCTGTCTCCGCGATTCCTGCAGAGATCCCGTCGAGTACTCATTTTGCGTTGTTAAATAGAAGCCGAAGGCTCTTCATCACGGCTGCTCGACACACGACTCCTCTCCCGTTTGCTGCACTCACGAACTCCAGCTCCCCCATCTTCCGAAGCTCTCCCGATCCCCTGCTCCAGGAAGCCGAAACCTCCGTCGCCACTTCCAAACCCCAGTCGCCATCTCTCTCCATCCCGAGCCCTTTGCTTCTTTCGTTCCAGTGAAAAGAGAGAGAGAGAGAGAGAGA
>NW_021318595.1:658075-691487 GCF_001605985.2 Dendrobium catenatum
AAAACGACCACCTATACACGCTTTTCTTAGCGTGGTGGGAGGACGTGCGTCCCGACGCTTGCGACGAAGCGGGTAATCACCAAATCCCCTCTTTGATGTTCGTATCGCCTTGGAAACCTCGCCTATACACGCTTTTCTTAGCGTGGTGGGATAGGAGCCCGGTGTAATGCGCACGACGAAGCAGGGATACCCATAAGTACCCGTTTGCGGGAAAATAACTGCTTTTCTTGCAAAAATATTTTCAAAAATACCCATACACGCTTTTCTTAGCGTGGTAGAGGATCAAAAATTACACGACCGCGGTGTCCTCGAAAGAAGGCACCTACCATACAAGCTTTTCTTAGCGTGGTGGGAAAGGCCCAATTTTTTCGTAGTTTTCTCCTAAACGGGAGAGACGCCGGAAGGCTGCCGAAATTTCGGATGAACGCAATACTACATTTTGACTTAATTGAACTCGAAGGACGATCGAATTTGGACTCAGACTTGTGAACCTTTGAATTTGATAGAACAACAGTGGACTTGTGGAACCGGACTTGAACCAAATGTACCTAAATGAACTTAAAATTCAAATGAAATTGAAAGAAATAAGAACTTGGACCAAATGGACTTATAGATAAGCTTAAACTCAAATAAATTTAAATGTACAAAATTTGAACTTAAATTTGATTTGAAAGTCAAATGAGAAGAACAAAGAGCTAGAACTTGATTGAACTCAGAACGACAGAGGACTTGAAGCACATATACAGAACAGAACTTGAATCATGTTTGCAAGAAAGCTTGGTTTGAACCAAGTAAAGGAGATAAAGAACTTAACCTTGAATCAGCCTTGAACTATAAGGAGCTCAAATCAAAACTAGAACTTGGAATGAATAAAGACATGACTTGGACATTTGAGCTCAAAACAAAATTTGAGTTGGACTACGGAGGATTTAAATAAGACTTTGGACATAAAGAACTTTGATATGGAACTTTTGAATGATAATTTCTAATATGCAAATTGGGATAAAGATGTTGATAAGTGATGATATTAGACTTATCATACATATTGAATCATCAAAGTAAGAAGTTTGCAAATGAAGTTCGTTCATAAGCAATAAAAGAAGACTAAGGAATTTGGTTCAATTATAAACTCATGATATAAGCTTTTGGACCATACTAATTGATTCATAAGATCAGAGCTAGTTCACCCCTAATCTACTTGTAGTGAATGTATTGATTCACTAGAAAGGCTCTTGATGAATATGATGATTCATGGTTTGCTTGTAACCAATGCCAAAGTATTCATCTACGATCATGCACTAAGGATGTAACATGTTAGTGAGCAACATCAGAATAGCTATAATGAATAGAAATATTTATTATACTCAATGATTCAATCATCATTTGATTTGCAAGCAACCATCAACAAGGATTAAAGACACATGATGAGCTTGCATATTGAGCTTGGGGACTTGATAGAACTCCAATTTAAATAAATATAAAGTTCAAACTCAAACTAAATGTCAATTCCAAGTACAACTCGCTTGATGGTTGAGATGCAAGAACTATCAGGCGACATAACGACAAGAAGTGACAGTTCAGTGTCAAGCAAATGCAACGAACTCTTACAACAGCTCCTACAAAGTTAAATGCAATGTACTCACAAGGACAACGAATGGTTGCTTAATGTGTATGTCCCCCAAATACACCATTGAAACCTCCAATGCTAGCAATATTGCCTGTAGATTGAGAAGGCAGCATTACTACTTGATAGTAGAAGATCCGTCCTTGAAAGCAAGTACAATCGCCGATATGGTACTGGTGCAAATGACTTTCCTACGGGCATCTTTAAAAGATCATATCAAATATGATCCGTCTCTACAAAATACAATCAGTGGACCACCTGGGATTGGTGAAAGGTGGTTTCAATGCAAAAGCAAGGATTCTCCTACAAATACTCCTAGGAGCTCGTAGCTGATACAGCGTTCCCCTGCAAATGACTACAAGCCACTTGTAGGTAACAACAGTGAGAACCTCGTAAGCATAGCGAACCGCTGTGAGCACAAGTGTAGATATCACCTACGACAATGATGATCAAAGTGCTGTCAGTACACCAGGTACAAAGGTAACCCGATGTACGAAAGAGGACACCCTCTGGCAGAAAGAAAAAGATGTCCCAAAATCTCTTCTTAGTTCTATACTTGAGAAGAAAACAATTTTGGTATCCACAAACACCGAAAATAACAATTCTACTACACTAAAGAGCCTGAAAGTGACTCTTCGCAAGACAATGATCACGAATTTCAAGAAAGACCTTCCCCGGTGAATGAGAAAAGGGGGAGTCAATATCAAGACTACAATGCAACGCCACCGGATCCGCAACACTCGCATTAGCAGACAGAAGGCGTGTATAAGTTCTCAAATGAAATGTTGTGTACTCAAATGACAATTACTTGCACAACTACAAATATTTCAAAGTACCCCTACACGTGCACTATAAATTGTATACACATAGGTACACTAAAGAAAAAAAATACAATCTCAACCCGCAAGGGCCCCGGCGAGCGTGTTAGTGGTACACACGTAATGTCTAGGGATGCTGCGCGGGTTGACAAGTGAATTCAAGTTCGAAACCGATCCTTCTATACGGGTCGATAGAAGTCGACAGGGTTCGAACCAACAAATAAATATACGGTTGTGGCGACCGTTATATTTGTCTTAATACATTCATATTAGGCCTTCAAGGCCTATAACAATGAGAATTCACTATCAATGGCATAAAGCCTACAAAACCTGATCCTCTGTCGACAGCCCGACAGAGTTGACAAGGTTCAATCCATAAAGATAAATGACCCCGAACACCCCGATGATGGCCGTGTTGAATGCAGATCTCAACCGGAGGGGTTCCCAAACATTTTCAAATATCTCCCAAATATCCAAATGCCTCCCAAAAGTCCATTCCAAACATCCAAAAAAATCCCAAAAGTCCAAAAATATTTAAAATTGAAATAAATCTATCAAAAACTTAAAGCAAAATCCATCCACCCTCCGCAACAGTTTGCCAGGCGGACAAATTAAAGTTTACTTCAGCTCACAAAGAGCTAAATGCCTAGTCGAAAATATCACTAGGATCCATTCTCAAAACAATCTCTTGCTAGTAATGACGTGGTACGTGTCCTCTAACCGATAGTTTCGCCGCCAAATGGCACTGCAGGTAAACGGTTATGACCCGGGGCCCTCTAAACCGAGTGGTTTTGCTGCCAAATGGCACCACAGATAGCGGTTATGGCCAAAGCCAATACGCTCCTTAGTGGCGTTAAATCCTTGAGATATGAATCAATAGGATATGATCGATAGGGCACAAAGCCCTCTGTCAGCTAAGGTGGATTTAAATTTGTCCCCTTAGACAAACATTCAACCCCGGTCTACAAGGTTCCCTTGGACGAAGCAACCCATGGCTGCCGACAAGGATCCTTCTGTCAGGTTGGATCGACTACCTCCTCTGACTAAGTAGACTAGGGACCACGATGGCCCGGGACGACGGAACCATGGGATCTTGATCGGGTCTATCATCCATTCCCCCACCATCCGCTTTAAGTGCAAGATGGTGAAAATTTCTATTTTAAATATCAACTCCATCCAAAACCTTTAAATTCCCAAACATCCAAATCTTCAAATTTCCAAAATACCAATACTCATTGCTGCTACTATATGCCAGATAACACGTATATCTACGTATCTGATTGACAACTAGCCTTAATCGAAAGTTCTCTCTCATGATCGGGATGGGTAATTAACTATAAGGGCTTGTGCCTATAGGAAACCAGAACTCAGATTATAAAGTCCTCACAAAATGAGGGCGAAATCTCTGGGTACTGTCTTATTTACAAACTCATCTGCCTTCCAAAATTTACCCCGGAACCTATCAGTTAAAACTCCCTCGCCGAATAAAAAGAAAAAGCGACGGGGAGTCCGGGGCTGAATTTTCGGAGCCCACAGTTCAGTTACTTCAAATGGTCCAACAGACTTTTAACTCAACTTTCCTTTCTTTCCAAACCTGCTGATGCCTTTCATCAGTCTGATTTTCACATTTATGAAATCTCCAAACCACAATTTGTTGCTTAGCATTATAATATTATTTGTCTATCTTGAACAACTTTTAATCTGTCCCTAATCAGATGAACCTTTTTAGTAGCATCATCAACTAAAGCTAGTACAATTAGATCCCTTTCATCTACCTCTGCTCAAAGCAGTGGGATTCTACATTTCCTACAATACAGAGCTTCGTACTGAGCCATACCAATACTTAACTGAAAGCTATTATTGTAATCAAACTCGATTAGAGGGATATGATACTCTAAGCCAACGCTAAAGTACAGAACCCAATCTTAGAAGATCTCCTAATAATTGAATAGTCCTCTCAGACTGTCTGTCTTTTCATGGATAAAAAACCATACTAAAAAGCGATTTAGTGCTCAAACTTTGTTGAATACCTCTCCACAATTTGAAAGTGAACTTACGATCTCTGTCAGAAATGATCACCATTGATATCCCATGCAATTAGATAATTTCACGCACATATACCAGTGTCAATCTGTCCATTGAATCAGACTGTTGGATCAAAATAAAATGAATAGACTTCATCTATGGTCTACCATACAAGATGACATCATGCCTCTCTTAATCTGAAAAATCCCATAATGAAATTCATTGTTATTTCTCTCATTTTTACTTTGGAATAAACAATGACTGCAGAAAATCTCCTGACTACTGATGTTCATCCTTCACTAACTGACAACTTGCACATTTCGAAACAAAATTTGCCACATCATTCATTAATCCATGCCACAAGAATATACATTTCAAATTGATTTAGATTTTACTACTTCCTCCATGAATAATATATCCTGGATAATGAGCTTCGTGCAAAATAATTGATCTCAAATCTCTAGAGCTAGAAATCCATAATCTATTCCTACAGAAAAAAAATAATAGAATAAGATACTTACAGTTCAAATTTCTTACAAGACTTAATCTAATTAATCAATTTCAAATATTTTGTATATAATTTCTGGGCTTATTGGATTCTTTCTTGTAGATACAGTTGAATGATCATTGAAGCTAGAATATCAAAATCCTATTCCATATGAGAAATCACTTCCAACTCTAACTTCTCTATATCTCAGATTAGAAAATTATCTGAAGTAACATGTTTGATATCTTAGAAGACTTCTTGGTCAGAGCATCTGCTATCACAATGGCCTTACCAGATTGATACTGAATAATCAAATCATTATCTTTAATCAACTCAAGTCATCTTCTTTGCCTCAGATTCAAATTCTTTTGAGTAAATATAAATTTAGAATATTTAGAAGATGATGATGACTCAAAATTCGAGCATAATATAATTATTACAAATGAGAGCTATTATTAATAATATGAAATTAAGAATGAGGCCTCTGTGGATTCTAATATTTATAGTGAATTTAAGTTTTAAATGAGTGTTTACTTTGAATTTCATTTCAAATTTCCATTTTATAATAACATTTAATATTGGGATTTATAGTTTATATCATCATAATGACGAATCAAATAAATATATTGATGTTTTATTTTATTTTTGTCATTTTTATGAATTATTTGTAAGTTCATGTGTTTTTTATTTTTCTGTTTTGCGGCTCACACCTCAATCCGCCTTGAGGCTTACGCCTAGCCTCGTTAAGGCAAAACGCCTTGATTCCCAATTTTGCCTTTTTAAACCTTGGTTTACAGTAATATCATTAGTTCGAGCTGAAAAAGATGATGGATGATATGAAGCATGGGTACTAGAAAGTAAAATTTCTTTGGGAAGAGCTCTTATAATCCTTTGCTCAACTTCATTGACTTTTTCTGCAATTCAGTCAATTGTGACGAATTTATTTTTGGGTAAATTATAATCCCATGACCTACAATCCTCAACAACTGAGCCTTTACTCGGCAATATGATTATTTATATATAGCAATTAATTGTATTTGAATGCAACATTACCACCACCTCCAAAAGATTTTCCTAATTTTGTAACATGATTCCACAAAGATTTGTTAACTTCAATGTTGGACTCTCATAAACCATCACCACTCCTAATTATACCGTCACCATAGCTCATTATCCTCAGAAAGAATCGAAAGATCAGCACAAATTACAGGCTCAAGTTATAACTCCAAATACAATGCTAAATCTAAATAGTCAATAGCTTCAGAGAAGAGTAAAACTAGATTTTTAACAACAATAATAAAAGCAAATATTATGAATCACAAAAAGATTTAAAAAATCCTTTCAAAATTCAGATAATAACAATCACTAAGTATGTTTCATTTATGATTATATGATCAAATTTAAGCGGCTCCAAAGATAGTAAAGCAACACTAATTTGTTACCTCATATTAATTTAAACAAATTTAAAGCTATATTTATCAGAAATTGTCCAGTAGTTCTAAGTTCTACCTAGAAAGGTACGAGCAATATGACTATTAGTGTAACTAAGTTTTGAGCTTTGATACTTATGAAACTATATAAATCAATAAATATGAGTATTGATCTCCCAAAAATGACTCAGTATGAGACAATCTTGATATATTCCACATTTAAACAAAAACTTTTGACAATAACTTGGTGGATAATATTGCTACATAATTCTTAAATTCTAAAATAAATAGCCAAACAACCGGACAACCTAAAGAAATTAGATTACAAAATAATTTTACAATCAAAATTTCATAAATTATAGTATAACTTAGAATTTAATAAACCTTAAATTCGGAACTGATGAGGACATCGACAGACGCTACCGACATGTTTATCGCCGGCGAAACCGCAGATCGACGGCCACGATTCAGCGCCTCTACTTCTGATTCCGATGTCATGATGTATTATTTAGTATTTTCAATTTTTCCATTTTTATGGAGTCGCTTTGTTACTTTGTTATTGTAGGCAATTTCCTATAACAACATTATGGAGAAGAGAATTTTCAATTTGAAGTTATAACGTCCCCAAAAAAAAATTTGGCAAAGGAAAAATATAGGCTACTACAACAAATCTCATCACCATCTTATAAAAAACTTTCCTGAAGTTTGAGGGATACTATTCTATCACTCATCAGGCTCGATGCATTCCTCCACTTAACCATCCAACTTGAATTCTGCTAATAATATCCACATCTATTTTACTTTCTACTCTTTTTAATGATTGGAAGTGCACTCTTTCTTGAAGTTAAATTTTAATGATTTAACTTTGAATAATACTTAAGATATATAAAATGTGCACTCTTTTTAATAATTGGATCATCCAAAGTCACAATCCCACCAAGTCTATTACTACTAAAAATTAAACTATTTTAAATCTACTCAAACGAAAATCTTTAGATTCTAAGGTTGACCTTCATAATTTAAGTTTTCCTTCTACTCTCTCTCTAGTCTTAACAACAAGAAGAATATCATAAACAAAAAACATACACATGTAAATGTCTAATAAAAATATACATGAATAAAACAAAAAAGATATGGGCTTAAAGATGACCATTGTTGTAATCCAATTGAAATAGGAAGATATTTTGGTCAAACCACCTTGTGTTTGAACACAAGTAACAACTCTTGCATATATATCTTTAATAACTTTAATATAAGCATTATTAACTCCTTATTTTTCTAAAAATCTTCAAAGCACTTCTCTTGAATCTTTATCATATGCTTTTTTTCTAAATTAATAAATATCATATGTAAATCCTCATCACTCACTCTATGCATCTCCATCAAACCTCTCAACAAATAAGCATACTTTTAAGCAAAAAATAATGAATAATAAAAAATATACTTAAATTATGACTCATTATTTAATATCAACTATAGTATGTATTATTTTATATATATCCTCTTCCATAAGATCATGATGATGTAATAATAGATTTGTGAGGTATTGTAGTTATTCTAAAGTTGTATCTTTTTTACCAGTGTAAGCAAAATATTTAGATTTTATTTGGGATGATTTTTTTTTTGATTTTTTAAAATAGAATTTTAATTAAAAAATTAAATTTTTGTATCAAAACTCTATTTTAAGAAGCAATAAAAAGCTGTCTCAAACGAAATCTTAAATTCTCATTATTTATATTTTTATAGTTTTAGTATGATTGCATAATAGATTGTTAAAGATCTCCTTACAAAATGATTCAACACCCATACAATATCATGTTAAAGATACTTAGTGTGATCTCAATTTGATCGAGGCTTGACTCAATTCTAGCTTGATTTTGATCATGGTTCGACTCATGGCCACCTCCTTAAATTTGATCTTCCAACAACTAATTAGATATTAAAGCACATATCCATGAATATGATAGATATTATACTTTGATTTTGAGCCAAATTCATTCTTGTTATCTGTATGATATCCTTGACAAGGTGAATGGGAATGTTTTGCAAACAGATTAACATTTATGATAATTTTTATATAAATAACACTTATTTCAACAAAATGATAAAATATAAAAAAATAATAAAAATCCATTGAGATAACAAAAAGATGAGATTTCTAAATATTTTCAATAACTCTATTGTAAAAACTTTACAATCTAATATATTTTAATCATATTTTAATGATAATTTTTTAAATGAACCAACTAATAAGCTAACAAGTAGAGTCAAAATTTACTAAGATTGATTCATTAGCTCTTCAAGGTCCTCTCTAGCCATTTTTTTAAACTAAACCCCTGCTGCCTCACAATTTGGCTTGCCATAACAACACCACTATGTTTACTATAATTTTTTAAGCCCTATAAATTTTCTAAACTTACAAAAAAAAAAAAAAAAAAAAGGGAATGATTTTATTTTCATATTAAAATAAATAAAAATAAAATACTTAGTTAAACATTCAAGTTGTGTTCTAGTTAAGATAATAAGGACTCCAAGGTTTAGAAACAGCTGTAGTAGACAGATTGAAGTTATAGCCTTCAGAAGGACACTTTATCCCATCGGACTTAGTTGGGTTGATGGGCAAGCATGGGTTGTAACCCCTCAACCCACTTTTGATTCCTCTCTCAAGCATCGCGACTCCTTGAGTAGGGAGAACATAATTGCATGGTCCGACTCCTGTCGGCCTGATTGTCCCTAGGCCCGCCGAGGAATTAGTTACTCCACCAAGCGCCTCCTCAACGGGAATGACAGCGGATAGATACCCTCATTCAAAAAAAAAAAAAAAAAGGGACATTTTATTTTTCTGAATAAATACATTATAACTAAATGTTCAGCAGTCACATGTACTACTAATCAAATGCAGCAGAACAAATAGAGCATGAACACCATGATCACCACCAGACAAGAGAACCAATTCAAGAAACCCTCACTTTTACAAAATATTCTTTTGCATCTTTCAGAGCTTTCTGATGTTTTCAAGTTCACATGAAACTTCTTTGTAGATGGCTTAGAACTAAGCTATGGTGCAAAATCCTGGAAAGGATAACTCTTGCTGTTATTAGGTAAGAGTTGCCAGTTATTGGAAGAAGGAAGCTTAAAAGAATCATGGACATGCATACAGTAGGAGAACTGGAGAAATACCTTAACAGGAGGACCACTATATTTACCAGAGCGCATGTAAAGATCATCAGGGGCGTCTATAGCCTCAAGCCAAGAATAGTCCTCTTCCCTCTCATCCATCTCAAGTTCTTTTACAGTTGCTGAAACCAAACACTTCTGTTAGATATCAAATATGTCAAATACCTTAAAAGGCCAAATAGAAAGGATGTAATTTGCTTAAAAAGAACAAGGGCATTAATCTCTAGCTCATAAATATAATAAAAAAAGAAAAGTATGACTACTTTATCAAATAAAATAGCAGCGGATGGTTTAGTATAATTGAGAAGTTTGTCAAGGAGAGATTATTCTGTGCGGACACCGGACAGGAGAACCGTACGGTTTATGCTTAGGTACCGAGCGGTACTGTCAAGCCTCAGTACTGCTCGGAACTAAGCTCAGTACCAGATGTGGAGCATTTTCATTAGAGTCTGAACTCCGCACAGAATAATTTTTCCCTAAATAGAGAAGTTCTCTAAGGAAGTATGGTTAATAGACACTGAAAACGCTTACATACAGAAGGTTGAGTATGGATAATCATGATAATAAGTACAACGTCTGCCAGCAACCTCTGAATATGGTGGAGCCAGAACGTCAAGCACTGCAACGGAAGTGATTGCAGTGAAACAGTGCAAGTTTCCCCCAGTTTTTGGATACAAAACCCTGGTAGGACATGGCGCAGTCAAGACCGCGTCAGCCTGATACTTGGCCAACTTCACTGTCAAAGGTCGGCAAAAGGTTAAAGCACCAAATAAATACAGGAAGAGAAAACTCGCAAATAAATAGATACATACGAGCATTTACATCTAAGTTGGAAGATTACATGAGGATCGTCATATTAAAGCGTTCTTCATACCAAAGTGCGAGGGAAATAAACAGGAAATCCCAAAACGCAGAAATTATGACATGTTTTAAAGTCATGTAAACATCATTTTCAAACAGTTGAATTGCTTGCGTCAGGTTAGTAGCTTCCGGGATCATGCACTTCAAAAAAGATTTAAACGCAATAGATAAAGAGATCCTGTCAGCAAAATGAATGTTATCAATGTCTAACAGTTACAATGTGGAATTTGAAAAAAATCAACTAATATTTTTGTTATGTGTTGGAAAATTCATGATGATGGAGATAATTTAAAATTTTAGAGTTGTACAAAAATCTCGTATGCTTAAAGTTGAGAGCAATACATGAATGAATTAAATTTTCAAATAAACATCTTGGGAAAGGATAAACATAGGGCCAAGCCAAGTTAAAAATAATTCAACTAAAATGAGTCAAAGATTACAAAGGGTGTTATTCAAAGCATAGTTTAAAATTGCATAATAAGAGGCGCGCCTCTGCGCAATTTGCCCCCCAATAGCCTCATTGCTTAAGCAATTTTGGGACTTAGTGAGGTTTACGCCTCATGGAACCTGAGGCGTGCCTCAGAGGCACAATTGTGCAATTTTTGGTGAGGCGTATACCTCATGAAACATACTGTATATGCTGGTGTCGAGGGCTCAAACAGGGGAGACAGATAATGACATGTTCATTCTCATGCCTATAAGATCACGACAAGAAAAATATAATTTGAGGGTTAGACCAGGTGAAGAAGAAGGTTGTACGCTCCTAAATACAGCTCATTGCATGAATCGTCAGTTATTATGAGATTTAAGAAGACATTGATGCATGCAATTTCACATCAAAGTCACAATACAAGCAATCTAACCACTGTTTTGGGCTCGCAATGGGGGGGGGGGTGTGGGGGGGGGGGGGGGGGGGGGGGGGGGCAATTTCCCAAAACAAAAATCGAAATAAATTTGCAAGCATATTTTCATAGAGTATATTGATTTTTCATAATAAATATAAACAGCAAAGTGATTAATTGAATCTGTATATAAAATCAGCTCAAGCAAAGTTAAAGTTAGGCCCCCCTTTAATAAATATTTCTTGCTTCGCCATTGGAGAAAGTGCTATGCTTATTAATTTAAAGGTCTGATTAGAATAAAAATATTTTTTTCTTATTTGTACATTGGGAGTTCTGATGGACTTTAATTTGTAGTTTTATATTTTGAATTATGCTATGAGATACATATATTGCATCTTTTTTTTTTTTTTTTTCCACTAATTTCACTTCTCTTTTAGATATTTTTATTATATCATAGACTCTTATTGTTATTTATCAGCTAAAATATTTAAATTCTCATTTACTCAATTCTTCATCCGTGAGGTTAACGCCTCGAGGCTTATTTACGCAATTTTAAACCTTGATTCAAAGTAATAGAAGAAGAGAGCGTGAAGATCATGATTGATGGAATAAATCATTATCAGTTGTCAAATGAATATGAGAGAGGAATGTTGAAAGTTGGGTGATCTCCTTGGTCATTGAAGGTAAGAAGAGGGACATCAAATGTCAAACATCAATTGTCAGCAAATGTTGGGTAATAACTGGCATAGTCAAAATTTGAGTGATGTGGGGTGGCAAATAGAATATTCTTGTGATATAAGGGATAAGACTAAGTGACTAAGAAGATGCCACCATCAAACACGATAAGATCCGCAGGCGAAATACGTCCTATCATATTGGCTTGAAACATACCAACCCAAGTTGGAGTTTCAGGAAACTTTTCAGATTTTTTTTCCAATATAACATAAAAAACAAATAATATATCACAAAGCAGTCAATCACTGCAATTATAATATAAGAAATATTAGGAAAATAGACACTTATGATTCCCAATGCCCAACATTAGAATGGAATATGTATATAATACTAATACAGAACTTCATATGCCTTTAGTACTAGAACAGAACTTCATGTGTCTTTAACATTGTACACAAAGCAAAGAAGCAATATACATGTCAGCAGTCAAATCATAACAATAGCATTCACATGATCATAAGGCAATATAATAGGGAAATTGATAAATCAATACATATGTCAAATCGGTAAAAAAATTATTGTATCAATACTACAATCAGCAGAGAAATCATATAAAACATCAAATCAAAACATCGATAAAGACTGTCAAAACTATGTAAATGTAGTAAAATCATATAAAAATAACTGTATCCATGTATCACATGATTAGAAATATCATATCAATGTCAATTCAGTATCAGTGTTTAGTGCACATGCTAAATATATATCACGTGATCAACATATTAAGAATAATAGATATACTTAATATTATCCCACAAAAATAATCATTTAATGTCTTCTTTTTTACATACCCTATCTTCTCAATATCATCATCTCGATAACAAGATTACTTCCCACTTATCATCATAGACTGAAAGACATTTTTTATTTGTTTGAATCTTCTCAATATTACTATAAATGAGACAAAATGAGTTACAAATACTATAAGAATTCTTAAATATGAGAAGTCATTAAATATAGAGACTCTCAAAGAGTGATTCATTATGAAATATTTTATTAAAATTGCATCTTTTGCAATCAGTATGATCCAATGACATTTATTATAAATGATTTTATTTGTCTCAATATTCTTAGCTGCACAAATATTCTTTAAAGCAAGACTGCGAGTATACATAATGCATAGTGTCCAAAAATGTGAGGATATGCTTGCTCTACAAATAGGCCTGTAGCTCTGCAAACTGGTGCATCATCAGGAATGACCTGAATGATATTTGAAGGCCCAATCATCATGATTACTTCTCTGATCAAATTAAAAATGAAGAATTTACCTTTATGCTATCATTCACAATTGACAGCTTTAACGAATATAGAATGGTTCTCTATTACAGGCATAAAGTTAATAAGTGGTCTTTTTTGTGGATCAGTCCACCCATCGTAAACCAAACTAACTCTTTTTTCCTTCCAAACTCCTTTAATTGGTTCAAGCAACTTCTTAATATTTGTCCTCTCCCTTTGCAATAACTTTATTTTAATGGTATTGTATCCTTGTGGCATGTAACCTGCAAGATTGTTATTGCAACCAAAAGTAAACGCAATCTTATAATGATGATTCCTTATAAGAATGAAAGGAATGTCAGCTGAATGAAACATCATTGTTATTTCTCTATCTTGTTGCTATCTCATTTGTAAATTAAATCTTTTCTCCAAAAAATTATCTACAAAAACTTTTCTTTTTTTTAGGTTCATATCTATCAATCCTAAATGATCCTTTGTTTGCATCATGGTTTAAAAAATCATTCGAGAATCACGTCTCGAGGCTTAAGCCTCATTAATGCCAATGAGGCTTATAACTTTTTTTAAATGAGGCGCACGCCTCAAGAATGTCTTGAGGCATTTTGAGGGATCACTTCATTATAGGTAAGCTTTATATTTTTTTTATTATATATTGTTATTAATAATATATATACTTTATTCTATTATACAAAGAGAAGAAACCAATTAACTATAAGAAGAGTGAATAAGGTTGAATGGTTGTGTTATATTTAATAAAATTTTGAAAGATAAACACTTCAAATTATAGAGAAGAATAACTGATGATGATGAAATAAATCTTTTGGTTGTTAATGATATATTTTCTAATGATGAATGGATAATAACAAAAAATAGTAAAATATTTAAAATTAAAAATGGAGGAATGCATTTGATAATGAGAAGAATGAGAATATCAATATTAATATTAAAATAATTATTGAATTCATAATAACTTCTACTTCACAAGCAATTTAAACAAATCAAAGTGGAGTTCAAACTTTAAAAAATATTAAATGGTGATTTAAATATAATGGATTACTTTATTGTGTTATTAATATGTTATTTTATTTTGTATTACATTGAATACATTGTTAATTAATATGAAAGTTTAAAGAAAATATTATAATAGAAGAATATGTAGAAGATTATAATGAGTCAGATTCGAGGATAATATAATTATTACATATGAAAGCTATTATGAATAATATGAAACTAAGAATGAGGCCGTCGTGGATTCTAATTTTTATGGTATATTTAAGTTTTAAATGAGTATTTACTTTGAATTTCATTTCATAATTTTATTTTATAATAACATTTAATATTGATACTTTGTACTTTATATCTTTATAACGACGAATCAAAAAAATATGTTGATATTGTTTTTGCATTTTTATGAATTATTTGTAAGTTCATGTGTTTTTTATTTTTTTTGTTGTGGCTTACGCCTCAATCCACCTCGCCTCGCTAAGGCAAAATACCTTGATTCCTAATTTCACCTTTTTAAACCTTAGTTTATAGTAATATCATCAGTTCAAGCTGAAAAAGATGACGAAGGATATGAAGCATGGGCACCTGGAAGTAAAATCTCTTTAAAAAGAGATCTTATAATCCTTTGCTTAGCTTCATTGACTTTTTTGGCAATTCAGTCAATTGCGACGAACTTATTTTGGGGAAAATTATAATACCATGGCCTACAATCATCAACAAATGAGCTTTAACTCTGTAGTCCGACCTTTTATATGTAGCACTACAGTAATTGTATTTGAATGGAACATTACCACCACCTCTAAAAGATTTTCCTAATTTTGTAACATGATTCCACAAAGATTTTTTATCTTTAATGTTGGGCAGTGATGAACCATCATTATCCCGAATTATACCGTCACTAGAGCTCATTATCCTAAGAAAGAGTCGAAAGATCAACACAAATTATAGGCTCAAGTTAGAACTCCAAATATAATACTAAATCCAATAGTCAATAGCTTCAGAGAAGCGTAAATCTAGATTTTTAACAATAATAATATAAGCAAATATTATGAATCACAAAAAGAATTCAAAAATCCTTTCAAAATTCAGAGAACGACAATCACTAAGCATGCAAACTTTATTTATGATTATATGATCAAATTTAAGCAACTCCAAAGATAGCAAAGCAACACTAATTTGTTACCTCATATTAATTTAAGCAAATTTAAAGCCATATTTATGAGAAATTGTCTAGTTGTTCTAAAGAAGTTCTACCTAGAAAGGTACGAGCAATGACTATTATGTAACTAAGTTGTGAGCTTTAATACTTATGACAAATATATCAATCAATAAATATGAGTATTGATCTCCCAAAAATGACTCAGTATGATTTGTCACAATCTTTGATATATCCCACATCTAAACAAAAACTTTTGACAATAACTTGGTGGATAATATTGCTACGTAAATAAAATAAATAGCCAAACAACCGAACAAACTAAAGAAATTAGAAAACCAACTAATTAAAAAAATAATTCCTAAAATTTAGCATAACTTAGAATTTAACAAACCTTAAATTCAGAACAACTTAAATCCTATGCTCAATCAAAGAAGTTATTAATCAAACTGATTCAAAAATCTATTGACGTCTAATTTTTAACTGATTCAAATTCCTTAGCGTCATCGTCGATCAATAAAGAAGAATAAACATTGAAACTTGCAGAAACCTAAATGCTTATGAGATATGCGAGAATTGAAAAGAAAAGTTGTTTGTTAGGGTGGGAAAAAACACAACAAAATATAATCTAGTCACCATCCGCGAGATAAAAAAATCATTATGAAGAAAAAATAAGAAAATTTTTGTATCATGATATCCTAGCTCAAATAACACTTACTAGCTGCAATCGATGTACCGCACTCGTGTGCCCTCGTCCACCTGCGAAAATGAAGAAGACGATGAGCGCCAACCTTCAATCGTTCGTTCACCTCATCTGCCTTTGGAAATAAACAAGACGACAAAGAAGCAAGCTCCTTCGACCTTGCCTGCTCGCATATTAGGCTCCTTCGACGAAGATGAAGAAGACGACGAAGACGTAGAAGACGAAGAATATGCATGCTCCTTTGGCCTTCCTTGCAGGTGTATTACCCTCATTTGGCCTTGCCTGCTCACATAAATGAAGAATACACAAAACCCTAGCCTCGCCTGCTCGTGGAAATGAGAATACTTGGAATACGAAGTGATACTGGCACTACCATATCTCTAAGGCTCATTTTATTTAATGAATTTTTTTTCATTAATTATTAGGACATACATGTCCGACACGAATGTCTGTTTAAATTTAAATATTATATTAACACAAGACATTTATGCCATGTCGAACCCATGTTGCCATATCAAGCGCATGTCCATGCCCGACATGTATCTGATAATGCATATCTTCATAAATAAGTAAGTCGATACATCATAGTTGTAAATTTAAGTGAAATTAAGTTTCATAGTTATATCATTAAATTTATTTTTTATATGTTGTTATCATGCCTAATTATATCGAGCAAGGATAATTAATTTTCCTTACGATTTTTTTTTCATGAAATATATATGGTATCTTACTAATATACCCTTTTCCTATGCAAAAAATTTTAGAGTTTTGTTGAAGTTTATTTAATGTATTTAGAAATCCATGTAATAATTAATGTTAAAAATAAATTTCTATTATAATTAATGAATTTGGGCTTAGTTCATATTTTATTGAATTCATTTAATTTTTTTTAATATAATTTCATATATTACACGGCATATTCTCAATTAGAAATGAATTTATTATAAATTTTGAAAAAATTAATTAGTTCTGTTTCATTTAGTTTGCCACTTAAACGACTAGTTGAATTAGCCATTGGAGTTTCTTTTTGTGCTTTGTGCCAGCCGTTGGAAACTTGATTTGAGATCTGTTGAGGACATTTCTAATATATTTTAATAAATAAATTAAGAGATTTTAAATAAATATATGATTTTGAGTCTATACATACTTCACCTAAAGCAAAAAAATTATTGAAGAAGTGAAAATAAGTGCTTTCATTATAAAATCTTCTAAGGGATTTCAAGAGAGGTTTATAAAGTGTTCATCAAATCATCCATTCATGCGAGGTTTCAAAATTTGGTAACATCTCTTTCAATTTTCAAGTTTAAATATAATGAGCTTTTCATTTATTAGCTTTCTCATGTTACTAGATATTATTTTGAAATTGTAGGAAATAGCAGCTAGATATCCACCAAAGTTCAACAGAACTTTGGTTTTTTTATTTTTTTTCTTATTTTAAGCTCTGGGTAGCCTAAACCTATTAAGCTTAGACATTTAAGTTGCACTTGTTCAGAAGGAGACAGTGATATAAAGCTTCTACATCATAAAAAAAAAAAGGGAAACCTAATTGAGCGAAGGGAACTAGATAAACTATAGGCCTTGAGGTTAACTGAATCACATAAATATTCTTATTTTATCTTTTAATACTCTTTACTTGCATTTTTATTTCATTGTATATTTATTTACTTGCAAGTAGCTACTTTGATTGCTTATGGATTAAATTGTTGAAGTGGTAGATGCAATACTTTTTTCTTGTACTAGTGCATGGATAAATTCATTTTACTTGTGGCCATAAACTATTATAATCACACGTTTAGCATAGTTTATCTTTTGCTTCACCATACATATCTTTGTGATTAGATTTATGTTTGTACAATTGTCTATCTTAAGGTATTAATAAATCATTAGTCTACAGTCTACACCATAAATTTACTTGTCTGGTGCATTTTTGCAGAATTGAACTAATTAACTAATGTGTGTAACCTAATATAGTTGAGTGTAAAATCTTAATGATAATGGTTGAAATGAATACACCTGTGAATTAATTTATTCACATCAGGGGGATCATTTCTCCTTTATTTGCAGTTTTATATACAATGCTTATGCATTCGACTTAGTTTTTTATCATATTATTAGCTTTCACTTAGTGTTTTCATTTTCATACATTTAGTTTTCATTACTATATTGGTGTGAGGATTTTGAATTTATGAATTTCGAATGAATTCAAAGTGCTCCATTATACACCCAATTCATCTCCCATTTGGTGTGCCCTTGAACATTAATGAACATTAGAGTCAGGTACACCCCTTCCCCTCTCTCTATTCTCTATATTTGCTTGTGCATGCAGTTGTGGTATGCCAAATCTCCCTCATCCTCTCTCTTCTCTCTATTTAATTGCAATTGTAGGATTCCTAACCCCTTATTCTATGGCTTTATTTATATTAATAAAAAGAAATGATGTTGAAAACGTTGAACTAATTACAAGAGTCCACAATATTTTATTCAATCTTTAAAGTCAACTAAATATCTCATAGCACAAAAGAATATCTTAGCAAATCACAATTCAAAGTTTACGATAAATAGATCTCAATTATATCTTGTAGCGATTTGATATGGAGGAAACTTTGACTTGATAACTTTAACATTTAAATAGTTTAAATCTAAAGTAAATGTCTAAGAACTTCTTAGTGGAATTCAAAATTTCCTTTTAATAGCAGCATATATATAACACAACATGAAAAAATCAACTAATGTACGCTTAAAAGCATAAAGAATTAAAAGCCAGCTCAAATATAATAGATGCACAGAGAACTGCACTTCTGTATTAATGCAATACCATGAGACAAAGAAGCAGACCTGAAATTTTGCTTGGCTTCCCACTATTCGTTATGCAAGAAGGCTCTACCCAATCATACGCTTTCACATGCATGGAACCATAAAGAATTTTACTTAAGACGGTCATTCCCGGATGATCATGAAGTGGAATCACAGAAGCAGTTGGAAGGCAAAATATGCCAATCTGCAAAATTGAATAAAAGTATGGGCCATTACAATTAAACTTTGACAAATTTGGTCAAAGATTGTTCTTTAAATTATGAATAAGCATGCTCATGGACTTTAGCAGGAGCATGGGCGAAGTTACGCCCTAAAGACAAAGGGTAGTACACCACGTAAGTCCTCATGAATTTACTTAATAAAAAATGAATGCAAGATTGTAACAATCACTAACGCCAATGCTACTAAATTCAAAGGAACCTTTTAGTTTAAATACTCCAAACATCTCATATGGTCAGAATCATAGACTCAATAAGAGGTCATTTGATAGGCCAAATTAATAATGCATGCATAATAAATCCCTACAAAATAAATGCAACCGATTTAATTTTAACAGAAATTACTTTGCCATAACGTTTTGAAAAAAATAAACTAGGAAGTAGATTTTATTTCACACCAAAAGCAAGAAAAAAATTATTTTGCATGCAAATATTAACGTTTTACAACAAATGCTCGCCCAACCACATAGTTCAAACAAGCCATTCATTCCCATTTTTTCTATTTTGTCACTTCATATCATTCATCAACATTATTTTAAAATGCTGTATCAAAAAAGGTTATGTCAAAGTAGATGCACCAAAATTCATAGCATGGATTCTACACTCGAGCTGTACAATGTCTTAATAAACTCTCAATAAGTAATATTAGAAACTTCTTTGAGTTTTTCTTTTTATCTTCTAAAATAAAGTTTTCTAGTGCTGGAATTAGAAGAAAAAACACATCTGCAAAGCACGTACAAAACTTTCATGAACAATAAACATTTGGGTGTACTTACAGTAAAACTATCGCATTCATATATATGCAAGTATGTTATTGGTTGAGCCCATTGAGCAGCCCTAGTTAAACTCTTGAATGGATTGGATTCAAAAAAGCCATGTCCTCTATCATCATCAAGAGCATCTTCTTTAAGTCCTACATCTGCCGGACTTATTGAATCTGAATAAGAATGGGACACCTTATCAGTTATCATAAAAATCAAACGAATTGAGCACAGAAATTACGAAGAACAATCACATTAAGTGTGTATGAGTAAGCAATCAAGTGATGACCTTAATATTTACAACAACAAAACCGTAGTGCAAGGCATTAATTTCATAGGACGGGAAGTACAGAAACAGAATATATGCCTCACGAATTGTTATATTTTGAAATATTTTGTAATTTTTCAAATAAAAAAGAACAATAATAAAGTTCTCAATTTTTAATTAAATACTAACAGATTTTCTTAAAAATTGAAGATAATTTTTTCATGAAAAATAAAGCACATTATATATGTATATGAAGATCTTTGATAGTCAGAAAAGAGAGCGGGCTTGATGGGATGGGCAGTAAAAAGGACTTATGAGACAAGAAGGGCTGCTCTTCGCCATGCAATAGAGAAGATTAGGAGCCAGTGCAGAAGAGTTTTAATTTATGAGTCAAAATAGATTATTCACAGCAAATGCTCAGTGAAGTTGCAATTATTTAGCTAAAAGCAAGGGTGGGTGCAACGTAAGAGAAGATCAAATCAGTACATAACATCATCATCATGACAATAATAATAATAATAATAAACTACTACAAGGCCGCAGGATGAACATAAGTTGACATCAATCATTACAGGTTACCACACCAAAGCAATTTGGTTTCACTTTCAAATTCATAAATAAATGCAGGAACAGTTTTATTTATTACTTTCAAAATAATTTTGAATACAAATGAAATAACTTTTCTGTTACAAGGCGTCACAAAATCCCGCTCTGGCACAAGCGTCTCTAAGAGCTACAAAGAGTAGTCTCCAAATAAGAGACTAAGCAACTAGAAGCAGACCGGAAGGAGAAGCTAGTTGGGAAGACAACAACCATTGGCACTTGTCACCAAATCTCCTAGGCAAGTAAGGCAGCTTCCAAAAGAAATAAACACAAAAAGGGGAAAAGGATCATGGGCAAAGAAGATGGAGTATTAAATGAGTTGCAGCTGAGTAGCCAAGTCACTGAAGAGAAACGAAAGAATAGGAGGAAAAACAAGAAGCCAAAGGTTGTCAATGCTCCAATTGTGCATGAGAGAATATCGGAACTACTAAGAAGAAGAGAAGTATAAACAAAGGCTACAAACGACTAGCAAAGTTGGTTGATGGAGGCACAAGGGGTCACAAGGAGGAATATGTGAAGTGGGTGAAGGAGATACACAAGAAATGAAAGGATAATCCAATATATGAGAAGATATCTATTCGAGTAACCAATATTAGTGTAAGGAAAAGAAGATATAAAGCCAGAGGAAAAGCACGAGATGTGAAAGGACAAGTTGGAATGGGGATCAAAAAACAAAAAAGAGAAAAGACCAGTGAAAAGAAGAAGATGGTAAACTCACGTGGATATCTCAACCATGGGCAACCAGACAACAAGGATTAGAGAATCAGCTAAAGTGTTACAAATAGTAACAGGCAACTCCCAAACCGGCTATCACCCAATGAATAAAACCATTTCTCCTTCATCACTAAAGGCAAATCCTTGTGACATTGGTTTCTTGACCTGCATGACACAAGAAAATAACACCTTCATAGATGATACGGAAAAATATTAAGATAAATTTTATTAATATCAGATATCAAACTATTATTTATAAAAGCAACTGCGTTTAAAGAGTCAATAACCATCACTCGATAAAATCTCAACTAAAAGGCATTATTCAAAGAAGAATCTCATTTTGGAACTATCAAAGCATGGGGCAAGTTGTGATTTAACTAATAGATAACTATGATTTATAGACCATAGAATTTATATGTCAGCTAATTTATTGTATTTAAGAAGAAATATATATCTAAGCCTTTGAAAAGACAAATTAGTACTGTAAAAGATGTCACCTAAACAAAAAGTCAAAAAGCAATACGGAGTCGGAGTCTGAAAAAGATGAATTGTTATCTCATTAAAAAAGCACCTTGAACGCTACCCAATTGCAATCAAGATCCAATGATTATGAACGAGCAAAAAAAAGGAATGAATATATGTGGGTTCTATCAAGTCAAAGATCTCATTTTTGAATACTCAGTTACTTTATCTACTGCCAACTCCAAGTAGAAGAATGAATTTGGACCAAACGCATTAAAAAAACTAAACCGTTAGATTGAAAATACACCAATGTAAAAAGGGAAGCATAGATTATCGAGTATCCATTGATCAAATGTCACAATGTGTCCGGCTTATGCTAAATGTCAAGAACTATCAAGTACCTAAATGATTGTCATCTAAAATTTATACAAATATCAAAATAAAAAAATGTAGAGAACTTAGTAATGGAGATTAACCAACATAAGTAGTTAGCATCAATGATGATGGAGATGAAATCATGTACAAAGAGCAACATCCTGCACATACTGGACTAGCTGAATTAAAAGTATTAAATAAATAATAAACTAGTCGTAGCACTGGACCCAAATCCAAAGTGAGCCTAAGGCGTTCATTAAAAATTCCACATTGTCAGGAAAGCATATGTGATGTGATTCTTCTTAGGACGAGCCTTTGGCCCTTAGGAGAGGTGAAGCCCTTGCACGGTAAAGTTTTTATCCCCTTAATGAAGTTTGAAGTTTCTTATCTATAAGGATCAAGTTTGAACAAGTACTAAAGCTCAGAAGATGCTAATCATGTTTATTATAAAGCACATATGGTCGAAAGCTCTCACCCAGCTTCCCTAGTCATTAACCAAGTGTCGACTAATCCTCTACTACCGTGCTAAAAAAAGCAGCTGAACCCAGGAAGTCAGACTCTCTCTTTGTGGCAAGATGCACATTGAGAGGAGAAAACAATTTTAAAGGCAAGGCTCAGAGATGGTAACCCCCATGATAACAAAGATTATGATCTTATACAACCTCTTAAAACATGACCAAACACGGTAATTAAAAGGCTAGAATCGGGGAAGGAGGGTTGCATATTTTTCTGGACTCCCTAATGACCTAGAGATAGAATTAAATATACCTCATTGTCATCTAATTGTTGTAGATGACATTTTCTTCTCAATTTTCTCTCTTTCTTAGTAGGTAGAATTAGAAGGTAGAAAGATCACAGGTCAAGGGATTCTATCCTTAAAACCTCCATTAGCTGGGTATTGGGGGTGAGGGTGACCAAGCTAGGGAACATAGTATAGATGTAAGGGATCTCAAAGAGATCAAAATCATCATATAGGAAAAAAAAAGTCCTATATTTGTTTAAATCTAGAAGAGACTAAAACATCAAATGAAAAAAAAAAAAGCTTTGTGTGAGAAATTGAACAAAAAAAACTTTGTTACTTCTACCAGTGAGTCATACCTCACAAGGATGAAAGAGCACTACAACTAAGAGGGAAAAGACCGTGAAGTTAAACATGTCTTTATCAGGTTAACCACCACCAACAACAACAACAACATCAAGCCTTTATCCCACTACGTGGGGTCGGCTACATGAATCCTTTTTCTCCATTGTGTCCTATTAAAACTTGGTTAGAAAATAAGAAGCTTTGTTATAAAAATTGGTTTAATTTTAAAAATTCTGATAATTGAGATATATATAAAGTGGTAGCGGCGTCTAGAGATTTGGGAGAGTTCGATCCTCCTCTCGAATTGAGGATCAATTGTATCTTTTCTATTTTCTTTGATTTCTAGTGAAATACAAGCGAAATCTTGTGTTTTTTCTCCCTTTTTTCCCTATTTCCTGCTGCGTTTTCCCTGTTTTTCTGCTGTTTTGCTTCTGTGGACAGCAGTTGGCTGCTGTAATTTTACTGGTTTGGGATAGGAATACTTGTGAACCCAAGTGTTTCCTATCAATTTTCTTCTCAATTTTCTCTCTTTCTTAGTAGGTAGAATTAGAAGGTAGAAAGATCACAGCTCAAGGGATTCTATCCTTAAAGCCTCCATTAGCTGGGTATTGGGGGTGAGGGTGACCAAGATAGGGAACATAATATAGATGTAAGGGATCTCAAAGAGATCAAAATCATCATATAGGAAAAAAAGTCCTATATTTGTTTAAATCTAGAAGAGACTAAAACATCAAATGAAAAAAAAAAAAAAAGCTTTGTGTGAGAAATTGAACAAAAAAAAACTTTGTTACTTCTACCAGTGAGTCATCCTTCACAAGGATGAAAGAGCACTACAACTAAGAGGGAAAAGACCGTGAAGTTAAACATGTCTTGATTAGGTTAACCCATAGATAAAATTAATGTTGTATATGTTTGGCAAAGGATGAGGACATGAGGTTATGAAGCTAGATGAAAATGAAGGATTTAAATGCATATTGGGGACAGTGTGAACTTTTACACTCAAACTCCTTTCATATAAAAAGGTTACTTGAATATAGAAGAACTAGCTGAGACCCTAATTAATACATTGTCTTCTACGACATCACAATAGTCCAAGGTTCATGACAGATCCACACAATTAAATATAAAAAGAAATATTATTTTTTATGATGATTTGATTGCACCATCAACATTGTTAATTATGGGTGGTAAAATCAAGAAAGATAGTGATCATTATAAAAATATTTATTGTGATCTATTCTCTTTCCAATGGTTGATGACCAAAATTTTAAGGAAATAAAGCAATAAAACGTCCTCCCCTATTTACAGTCTTCCATTAAGGCTCAAATACAAAGGATAAATTTTGGATGCTTTATATTCAAAAACCTCTTCAATTAAGCAAGGCTGCAATCAACTATGCAATCAAATCTACAGATTTTGGATCTTCCATTTTTTTCATAAAATTATGTAATAATATGTGTTTTAATGCTTATAAATTTAGAGTGAATTGTTTAAGAATATCATAACATATTGAAATCATGCAAGGATTTACTTGTATGAAATGAAATGTAAAGCTTGATAGTTTCCCACAATTAGGCTACTTATGTAAGTATGCCAAGAGATATTTTAATATCAAGATGTTATTCTTTTTCTTTGGATAATAACATCTCTCCCCTTATCATCTTTATATTATCATGGGTAGCCCACATTCCATCTCTATCATTTTGTATTAGAGCTAAAAACTCCAAGGAAATCAAGATCAAGAAGCTTGAAAGCACAAGTCAATTGCGATAGAGATCGAATATTTTTGAGGTAGAATCCAATTCTTTAAGAAAACAAAGATTTGAGGTATCTTACAACTAGAGATTTGTTTATCTTCAAGAAAGATTAGTATTACTATACTAAAGATTTTAATTTTTTTTATTGGGTGGCTTATTCATGAAAAAATATTGAAAAATTACATGTTAATTAATAACTCTATAATAATTTGCTTTCATCTAAATAGTTATCACCACTAATAAAAAATCTAACCTACCCTTTACATCATCACCTTACCATAATCTAGACTTCACTTGAGATTCTTTAAATAGCAAAGATGTGTTCCACAATATAAAGTATTATCTTGAATCAAAAGTAAGACAAAATAACTAGAACTTATATTTTTGTGATCACCATTTGAATTTTAAAACTTTGTGTATTTATTTTTATTTGGAATGATTGCATGCTTTGCATAATTCATAAAAGAGAAATTTTTTTAGCTAGTTATATAATATAAAAAAAGAAACATCTTTCATTTTTTTTAGAATTAAAACTTATTATGCTAATTTTTTAATCTTTAAGGCTGATTAAATTTTTACAAAAAAGATCTAATCTATCTAAGAAGAGCTTGAGACGTAAGTGTTTTTGCACCCTCTCCCCTCTTGAATGTTCTCTTAGTCTCAAATTCACTTTGATCACACAAGCATGCATGCACCAAAAAGCAACTTATGGGGCATGTTAAAATAAATTGAACCAAAATATTAGCTAAAGAACGTTGAAATAATAAAACTCAATAGACTCAAGTTGAAAATAAAGAACTCCTAAAGGCCAAGTAATGCCCTAAGTTTCATAACAATCACTTGTATAAAGAACTAAAGATCTATGCCTGTAACTGATTACATGAACACCTATGGGTTCATCTCAGCAAGGGCTAACTACATCCTGATTGGTAGCTTTTCAATATATTTATCATCGCGCATTAAGATTAAATTAGGAATGAAGTAGAATTACGAATCATTAGACTTTATAAGAGGCTTTCCAAAAACATCCATAGTCTTCATGAACAAGCGAAAGATATAATAAGTAATCATAAATATGCAAATACTATAAATTCTAAACACTCATATAAAAAATATAATGAAGATGATCATATCTTAATTTGTATTCATCCTACGCATTTTCCCATCAAATATAGTAAGTTATATGCTTAGGCTTGTCATCCATTTAATATTTTTAAAAAATTTGGATCAAATGCTCATCCCCTCAAATTATCTTCTGACATGTATACAAGTCCTATTTTTTTATTAAGGATACACTTCTCTATTAAAAGATTATAAAGTCTCAGGATCAACAAGAAAACTCCACTATGAGCAATATAAGTCAAAATTTGTAGGTTTCTCATATTCCAAAGCTCTTAGATATTGATGGCATCATTTCATATAATATTTCCCCACCAACATGCACATCACCCATATTCCTTGACAAATGAAAAAATCAACCCCCTTTCAAAGACAATTGGATTATCAAAGAAGCCTAGACAAGCTTGCCCCTAAACTAGTAAAGGAATAAAGCCACTGCATCAAAATTTAAGTTCATCATAAATCTCCAAGCAAGTTTATGGTCCACTCCTCTTGACTCCAAAATTAATGGAGAATAATTACAAAGCTTAAATTTATGACCTTCAAAGGGAAGGTTGGCCACACCAAACAAAAAAGCAAAGATCCTTAAAGATTCCTTGTTTTCAAGGCCAAATCATTTTCCTTATTTGGCTTGGCCTATTTTATCTTTTGATGGAAGCTTTTAAATTGCAATCTTTTACTTATTTTATTTCTCTTTGTATGAGGACAAATCATTGTTTAAAATTGCGCAATATGAGGCTCGCCTTGAGGTCCGCCTTTGCGCAATTCCAATGAAAAACGCCTCGAGGCTTACGCCTCGATTTCTTTTATGAGGCTTACGCCTCAGCTTGGTTGAGGCCCGCCTTGAGGCGCGCCTCGCCTCACTGGCATGAGGCTTACGCCTCACCCTATATATATAAAACTTACATAAATCTGAAAGTAAAGCCCCGAACAAATCACACTTTGTGCACCCCCGAGTCGCAACAACTTTCTCTCAACTGTCTTAAACTCTAGCCCATCGTATTTTCCATAGCCACCACCGTCATAGCCATCATCAATGATCACTTGAAAGCCGCACACTACCACCTCTAAAAATTTTGAAGTATTAATCTCATCTTTATGTTGATGAAAAACATTTATAAAAGAGAAAGATGCTTGAAATAAATGAAGAAGCATATTGGGAGGCATTGGATTACACAGGATGTGATAGCGAAAAGACCAATTTATTATAATGACGACTCAAATAAAGATCCTCTCAATGATGACAATATAAATAATTTTCTAGTTGTTGCCAACTATTTCAGTTTTTTTTAGAAATTAAATTTAGATGAGTAGGGAACTGAGAAAAAAAGAATTTGGAGTTGAATTTAATGTTATATGATATTTTTATGCAATTTCTATATTTAATAATTTTTTGCTTATGTATTATTTGTATTTCAATTATATTCCATACAATTTATCACTAGCCACTTTACATTTTGTGCAAATTTTTATTTCATATTCATGTCATTGTGTTACTTCATAGTTCAATAGAAAGATAATATGTCGTCTTTTAACATATTATTTGTGTATTATATTAAAAAAAATACTTTTAAAATTTATTTGCACTTAACATAATTTTTTACTTTGAGACTCACGCCTCAAAACGCCTTGAGGCTTACGCCTCGCCTCACGAACAAAAAACGCCTCAATACCTATTTGCGCAATTTTAAACATTGGGACAAATAACATATCCATAGAATAGTAATACATTGACACTTAAGACTTTTTAAACATGAATAGGTCAGCTATAGGCTTGAAAAAATCCTATTAATAAGCCCATACATTGTATTTTGGAGATCAACAAACAACAACAACAACAACATCAAGCCTTTATCCCACTACGTGGGGTCGGCTACATGAATCCTTTTTCTCCATTGTGTCCTATTAAAAGTCAAATTCTCATTTAAATCTAATAAAGATTTTGGAGATCATTAAATAAAATTATCTTTGTTTATAAACATTACATGTGAAAAGGTTTACAGGCTACTATATGCATCAGTGAAGCTTGGTGATTGTTCACTTAGGGCTTTGGTGAGTCCATAGTTACCACATCTCTCTTTTACTCCTCTCTCCCAACACAATTCTAACCTCTCTTATATGTTCTCCCATAACCCTTACAACTTCCCAAAGCCTTAACTCCCCATTTACATCAAGATAGCCAAGCCAAAACCCCAACACAAGGAGATAAATTCCTATTGTAAGTTTGTAACAAAAAAAAAAAAAAACAACTCCCACCACATATCCAACTCCTATTAACAACTCCACTAGTTCCCTAACATTTTAAATAGTTTATATAAAATTCCTCACCCTTTCCCCTTAAAAAAATTACCCTTTCAAACCCTAAAATTTTTAACCCAAAATTTGTCCAAATGTCCTAAATAACCTTTTTTCCCATTTCAATTGCAAAAAACCTCTATGGTCTTCACGAATAGACAACAAATCCAATTAAGTAATTATAAATATGCAGATACTATCAATTGTAAACACTCCTATAAAAAATTTAATGAAGATTATCATATCTTAATCTATATTCACCCTAAGCATTTTCCCACCAAATATAGTAAGTTATATGCTCGAGCTTGTGGTTCATTCAAAATTTTTAGAAAACTTGGATCAAATGCTTATGTACTCAAATTATCTTCCAACATTTATATAAGTTATGTTTTTAATATTAAGGATATACTTTCCTATTAAAGGATTATAAAGTCTCAGGATCAGCAAGATAACCCCATTATGAAAAATAAAAGTCAAAATTTGTAGTTTCATCATATTCCAAAGTTCTTGGGTATTGACGGCATCATTTCATATGATCTTTCCCTACCAGCATGCACATCACTCATATTCCTTGTCAAATGAAAAATCAACCCCTTCCAAAGACACTTGGATTATTAAAGAGACCGAGACAAGCTTTCCCCTAATCTAGGGAATGAATAAGGGCCCTACATCAAAATTTAGGTTCATCATAATGCATAAATCTCCAAGCATGTTCATGGTCGAACCCCCTTAACTCCAAAATTAATGGAGAATATTTAAAAATCTTAAATTTTTGTCCTTCAATGGGAAGGGACCAAACAAGAAAGTAGAGATCCTTAAAGATTAAATGCATTTAAGACCACTTTATTTCTCTTGTTTGGCTTGGCCTAGTTTTTCTTTTGATGGAAGATTTTAAATAGCAATCTTTACTTATTTTCTCTCTTTGTATTAGGACAAATCATATTCCCATGTAATGATGTAATAGTAATATATTGACTCCTTAAGGCTTTTCAAGCATGAATAGGACAGCTATAGGCTTGGAAAAAAACCTGTAAATAAGCCCATATTTTATACTTTGGAGATCATTAAATAGAATTATCTTTGCTTATAAAAATTACATGTACGACCACTCTACTCATTGGTAAAGTTTGGTGGTTGATCATCTAGGGCTTTGGTGAGTCCATAGTTATCCCTTATCTCTTTTATTCCTCTCTCCCAACACAATTCTTTCTTCTTCAAGTAAGCTCAACCAACTAGAACCAAGCATTTCTGAACCCCTAAGACACCAAACCTCACTAGTCTCTTATATATTCTCCCATAACCCTAGCAACTTCCCAAGGCCTTAACTCCATTTACATCAAGGCAGCCAAGCCAAAACCCCAAACACAAGAAGACAAATTCACGTTGTAATAAAATTAAAAAATACAACTCCCAAATCACAAATCCAAAGCTCCTAGAAACACCTCCACTAGTTCCCTAACATCTTAAATATTTGATATAAAACTCCTCACCCATTCTCTTTAAAAAAAATCTACCGTTTCAAAGCCTAAAAGTTTCAAGCCTAAATTTGTTCAAATGTCTAATATAGACCCTCCTCTAAATCAGCAATCAATTTATTGGATTCACCATCTAAATCATATAGACCCTACATCAAGATGTACTCAATAACTTCTAATTATCAAAAGCATTCCTTAAGCTACACCCAATGACAGACATGGTCATTAATTGGCTACATCCAACAACAACCATGTGATGTGGTAAAAAATAGTTTTTAGGATTTAGGTTTTAGGGTTTAGGGAAGGAAAAAGCCTTTTCTATAACAAAAAGATTACCCTATAATCCTACAAACATGGCACCACATAATGAAATAAGTTATGTCATGTTCTTGTAACTAAACACCCTCTACAAGGATCAAAAGCCTAGATTCAAAATGATTCTCTTCTCATTCCTCCTCTTCACTCTCTGAATAATGGGACTCAGTTTGATAGACAATTCTATTCGACCTAGATTCCAACAATAAGCTTTGCAAATGCAAAGGAATTTTAAAGTTCTCCCAACCAATTGATCTTAAATAGTTTCCTAAGCCATACTTCCATTAAGTAAATGAAACTGCACCTCAGAAAATTGTAAACACTGAGTTTTGAGGACAAAACAACAACATTTTTAGTAACCGTGCGTCACGATCTTTTATTTCGGAGAATCGTAGCTATCAACCACTCCCAATATATCTGCAATCCATCTACAAGGCAGCAACTTAAAAAGGAAAAAGCTCATCCAGCTTAATCCCAAAAGAGGCGCAATCATACGAACCCTATCCGCCCCAAATCAGAAAACCAAGACGCAAAGACAAAATATTGCCAGAAAACAAAAAAAATTCTGGAAATGGACAGATGGCTTGCGAAGAGGGAAGCTTCAAACTTTGGAGAAGTAAGGGGTTTACCCATGAGAGAGCAGAGCTTCCAAATGGACTGGGAAGAGGGGGAGACGGACGAGGGGGTGAAGGTCTTCTTGCAGAGCTCATACAGGGTTTGCATAGTGGATCCCTTCGCCATGGCCGCTTGTTTTCAGAGCCCCTGTTGAGCTAACGGTGTGAGGCGCCCAACCGATCGTTTATAAGCTTCATGAATGTTGAGGCTTGTATGAGATGTTTTGATATGAAAACTCTGTTTTGAGAGAAGGAAAGAAGTATTAATTTACATGCGTACCATTTCATACCATCTTATTTATAAATTTAACATTCAAAATATTAATATTATATACATACCACCTTATATTATTTTAATATCAAATATGTCACTCATATTTCCTTCCTATCACTCATTATTTCATTTCTACCACTCATATTTGATATGAAAATGAACTATGGGTGGATTGATGCTTCACAAATCACCAAGGCCAACAAGGTTTACTCTAATCTCAAAACTCAAGGATTAAACTCCACTAAACAACTTCATAAGTTTCATATCTAACAGGGCTATTTTTTTAGAAGATCTTGTCTACTTGTTCGCCAAGTAGAAATTCTCATTATAATTTGTTGAGAGTTCTTAATATCCAGCTCACCAAACGTACTCTCCATCTTTGTGGAACTCACACAAAGTTTTCATCTAGTGCACAACCAGCAATCATACTTGTTATAAAATGGGCTACACTATAATCAATAATGTATTTTCTTCTCATTTTTTACAACTCATAATATGCCACATACTTCAGCCCTTGACTATAAATAAATCTCACTAATCTAGTGCAAGCACGACATATCATATAAACTCATCTATAATTTTTTGTCAAATCTTTATCCTAAAGATTTACCAAACCTTCTTATTAAAAATATTATAATTCATAATCCAACAAAGAGATTATCTAATATGTAATTTTTTTATTATTTTGTTTCTCTAATGTTTTTAATCACAACCCATTTATAACATTAGATCAAAATTTTTAAAGATGTAGTGAATGTGGATAATGCCAAATGCCAAAGAACCATGTCATGGATAAACTTACAAAGCATTTCTTATTGGACAACCATAGTAATAATGATTTTCCCTATTGAGTAGCTTTAAAGGATGGTGGATCATCGTAATTAGATGATCCAAAGAAACTTCAAGATTCCCTCGATCTGTCCTTATTGCATATTCTCCTTGAGAGTGTGAATGCATCACCACCAAGAATCTCCTCAAGCTATTGAACTATCTGTCTCCCGCAATGAGCTATGATATACCAAGCAAAGAAACTCTTGTCGCTCAACTATCTAACAAAAAGTTCCATTCAACAAATGCCTCCTCAGTCAATATTGTTGAAGACTCACCTCCCAATAAAGTCAGGATGCATGTGATATACTCCAACAAGAGTAACTTAAACCCGACTAATCATGTTATATCTTTCGAGTGCACCATAATCTACTCTTCAAAACATAATAAAATTTTTACCATGGATCTATTCTAAGACTAGCTTCATGGACAAAACAAAATACTTTCATGAAATTTTATTGAATATTTTAATTTAAAAAATTAATTAACCTGAATTTTAGAACAAAATATAGCATGGGCTATTTATAAAATTTTGGAACGCCTTAAGCATATTTATATGGTCAATTCAAGTTCTTTGGTGCATTTGGTTTAATTTAATTTTTACTTCCATGCTTACTTAGAATTTTCCATAGTGAAAATTGGGGTTTTTCAAACTAATTTTAATGCCTTTTGAGTTCATATGATCTGGTATTTTTTATAATAGATTAACGGTAAGATATTCAACATCCCAATATTTTTTAAAATTATTGATGACATTTAACATTGTCATTGTCATGTCCCAAGTTTTGGATGAGATCAAAGTGGCGGGTTGTGTTATGCAGGCAACAACTAGCGTAAAACTTGTCTAATAATTTTGACATGAATCATTTAATACATTTATGTTAATGCTAGGGCATTCCTTAAAAGTGATGCACTGTATGGAGTAAATACAATAAGTGTGCAAGGGCCATTGCACCGGAGCTCGAGTACAGTGTTAAATAGACAAGGGTTCCCACATCATGAAAGAATGTGCAAAGAATCTAGTCTATAAAATTAAAATTAGGATAATAACTTAGAATATAGGCATCCTTACATAAAAAATAATGAAATTAATAGATATTATAATTCATAGGAAAATAAATTCAGTTATGCATTTACGAAACTAAATAGGTTGGAGAGAACGCTAAGAAGATGGATAGTTTAGAATTTACCCTAAAATTAAAATTTTAGAATGACTTAGAATAATTAATACATAGATACCTCTTGAAGAAAAAAAAAATAGAGGAGATTTAAATGGACATATTGGTAGAGAGGCATAGGCGGAACCACATGTAATTTAGGGGGAGCAATTGCGCCCCCCC
>NW_021318595.1:691937-722255 GCF_001605985.2 Dendrobium catenatum
ATATATATATATATAATATTTCATTAATTGTGTGCTACTGATTATTTCAGGTACAACATATAGAATGCTAGACCAAAGAATTAGACTCAAGAAAGTGTAGTGTTGATTCTAGTCAATTTGTACTAAAAAGAGACTTGTATGTTTCCTTTTCTTGTGTCATTTATATAATTAGATATATTTGGCTAGAAAACCAAGCATGTGCTCATTAGAGGGATGAAAGTTGAATACTTGAATTGTCTATTAAATTGTACTATAAAATCTATTAATTCACACATTGAATTACATCAATTAAATTAAATTGAATCATTATTAATCATACTTTATGACTAGTACTCGTACAGGACGATCAGTTATTTTAATAAACCCCACTATTAAATCTTAGTTATAAAAAATTAATGAACTGATTGTACTACGATATCATATAAGATGATCTATGACAAAAATTAAAATAATCGAACAGTACAATCCTAATATCGTATTGTACGATCAGAAATATTAAATTAAAAATTAAGGTTTTATTTAAATAGCACACTTTAATTCTTTAACATAAGACATGAGGGATTTTATTCAGTAGTCAAAGATATTTTCCTGTGTGAGAGAGACTTGTAGAGAGAGAAGTGTTTCCTTGCTTGTGAGAGAATCCAAATACTTGAGAAAAAGAGATGAGGTTAAGGGAGTGTTTCCTTGAGAGAGTAACATGGTTGTCCTGCCTTCCTGCACCTTATGTCCTCCAGATTGTAGTTGTGGAGCTCTTAGAGAGGAACTCCAAGAATAAGCTTTAAGCGAAAGACTTTATTAGCCACGGAGGATAAGGGAGTGGCATCTCCGCAGTGCGAGTAGTAGGAGGTAGCGACATCTCCACTATGCAGGGAGAAGAATGAGGAAGCAACATCTCCACCATACTAGGAGGCTGAAGGAGGGTGACTATTCAGGGATAGAAGATCAGGTAAAGGTCATTCTCCACCTACTAAGAGAGAATGGCTTCTCCAACTAGTTGAGTGTTAAAAGAGCACTTTATAGCTAAATATCAAAATAGAAGAATCTTTGGGGAGTAGAAAGTCAATTTCAACCAAACTACTATAAAAATTTGATTTATGTTTATTTTACTTTTTCCTGCATTTACTTTCTTATGTTTCAGTTTACCTTGCACATCTTTGTGAAAGTTACGGTTGTTGAATCTTTGGTTATAGTCTTGCATAAAATAAATAAATAAAAAAAAGAATAAGAAAGAAAGAAAAGTCTAGTTTAAAAACAAAAAGAACATATTTTATTTTTGCTTTTAATATTTTATTTTCCAATATAAAATATTGTTTATATTGCTTATCACCTACACATATTAGTTATCCAATGCCCTATCTAATTTCATTATATGATGAACACATTACAAGAAAAATCAACATAGTATGAACTAAATATGAGGAAGAACACTTTCCAAAGAGCCAAAAGAAGCTTTGAGATGATGATGATGAATAATTTGAGCCTTTCTTCAAACTTTCTTAAAAATACTCATAATATTTTCCTGCTTTTTCATAATTTTGTATAACTTATCTTGCTGAGAATCTCATAGGCATATATAGTAATTAATGCTATTTAAAATATGCTCAATGGAGATATAAACATTTAGATTTCCAAAACAAAAAAAATTATTAGATGTTATACTTAAGAAGTTATTCATAAAAAAAAATAAAATTGGGCATGTTGTATTATATGATTCACATTATATTGTCAAATCACATAGTATGTGGCTTATATATGTCAATATTTGAATTTAAATATTCAACAACTAGTTCAATGACTATTGATTGAACCACATCATACTATATAATTATTAATTGTACTCATGATTTACAATATTATATATATTATACTATAATATCTACCAGAGCTTATGATATATAAAATTATTTTTTTATTGTTTTTGATAAATAGCTAAGTTATCATGTTCTTAAATTCAGTTATTCATGTATTGGTTTCATCGAGTATTTTTTATATATTGTTTAAAATTTAAAAAAAACAAGAAAAACTAAATATAAAAAGAAAAAAAAATTAATTCAGATGTTTTCTCACAAATTTCTAAAGTGGTCATTTAGTAAGTGGAGAACTAAGCAGAGAATTAAATATCAACTTACAAATTTAAATTCTAACCAATAATATTTGTCATTATAAAAGTGGGAGATTGTTAAAATATGGGAGCTCAACTTAGTATTTTGATAATTACAAATATTATTAGTTTGATCACTCACTACTCTCTACTTTATATATATTCTATGTTTCATTTGTGTGCTACTAATCATTTCAGGTACAAAATACAGAAAGCTGGATCAAAGAAGTGAAGTCAAGAAAGTGCAATGTTGAGTCTAGTCAATATGTACTATAAAAAGAGGTTATACATTTTCTTTTCTTGAGACATTAATATAATTAGATATATGTTGGCTAGAAAACCAAGCTCGCACTCATAAGATGGATGAAAGTTGAATATTTGAATGGTATATTAAATCGTATTATACGATCTATTAATTCAAGTATTTAATTAAATCAATTAAATTAAATTGAATAAGAACTAATCGTACTTTATGACTAGTAATCGTACAAGATGAACAATTATTTTAATAAACCCCACCATCAAATCTTAGTTACTTAGGCAACTATGAACTTTAAATTTTGAGCTGATTGTACTATGAAGGATTTCGTACTATACAATTATTAGTAAAAGTCACCTAATTTTGTTTGTAGATTAAATCACAATTATTGTATTATATGATCCAAACCGTATAGTCTGATCAAATAGAGAACTCACTAGCTAAACCTTGGTTTGTCTTGAATGATGCTTGATCCGATATACCAAAACGTATTATATGACTCAATATCATATAGGATGATCTATGTCGGGAATTAAAATAATCAAATAGGATGATCCTAATATCGTATTGTACGATCATAAATATCAAATTAAAATATAAAGTTTTATTTAAATTGTCCACTTTAATTTTTTCACTAAGACCTGAGGGATTATATTTAGTTAGAGATATTTTTATTGTATGAGAAAGCCTTCTAGAGAGAGGTGTCTCCTTGCTCGTGAGAGTCCAAATCACTTGATAAAGGGAGGATGTGAGGTTGATGGAGCGTTTCCTTTAGAGAGCCACGTGGTTATCCCTGTCGGCCTACACCTTAGGTCCTCTAGGTTGTAGATGTGGAGCTCTTGGAGAAGGGCTCCAAGAAGAATCTTTAGTTGAAAGACTTTATTAGTCGTGGAGGATAGGGGATCAGCATATCAACAGTGCGAGTAGGAGGGAGTGACATCTCCACTATGCAAGGAGCATAATGAGAAAACAATATCTTCGTCATACTAGGAGGCTGAAGGAGGGTGACTTTATTTGAATCTGCAAATAATTAGTTGAATAGGGAAAGCCCCCAGTTTGAGAGTTGGTTTGTGGTTATGATAGGTTGACAATCATTGTCATGTAATATTTTATCTAATAATGGGAATCATTCTAGCATATCCATATCTCGTGTGAATATTTAGGGATGTAAATAACATAGGGTATGTTACATTAAATGTTTGTCAAAATTGAATCCACTAATAAGGACATATGTATGGCATAGATTTTCAATAACTTTAATTCATATTTTTAAAAAAAATATATATAAATATTTATATATATATATATTCAAGTCTATTTTAACATTGTCAAATCTATTTCCAACATTAAGTTTTAAAATCTAATAACTTAAGGTGGCATATCAAGTCAGATGGGTTGACACTTAAACATGCTTTGATTTTAGTACACACTTATCTGATATGTCGCACCTATAGATACTTAATTGGGTTAGGGGTATGGAATACTTAAGTCTACTTGCTATAAACCCCCCATGGTGCATAACTTGAGTGTTGATAGACTTAATTGCTATGCATTATTTGACTACTTTTTATTTTAGGTTAGAATTTTTTTAGCAGGGCTTGACACATGAACATAATTTATTCTCTATTTTATTGGGTCAGGTGTCAATTAAATGCCAGAAGGCATTGTTACTTGACACTATACAGTGTATATCCTCTATCTTTATAAGTATATTATACAACTACTTGATTTGGTTAGTGGAAATGTATGCGTTGTGGTTGATGTTGCTTTGCACTTTTACATTTCATTATGTATATTTTAGTTATAAAAACTTTATGATTGCAATAAGAAACAAGTAAAGGTTCTCAACCAATATATTCCCAAATCCAAGAGTATAACCCAATAGTACAAAGGATGATCCTAAAGTGAAAGACTAAAAGTAAAGGGATCTTATCACTTGTAATTTATTTCAAATGCTAGTTTTAGGCACTAGATATTTGAATATAACATTATGATTGGATTATATTTATGTAGAGCTCAACTACCTATTTTTATTTATATTGTGATTGTATTTACAAGCCAAACAACATTTAACATTTCTTTATTCTTTATAGTCTTTTCATGATTTACTTTTAATTAAGCTATTAAATTACATGTTTCTTACTTTTTGATTTTTTCTATGATTTGTATGGTTTGTTTGGAAATTATGTCATAGTATGCTATGAGGATTTTTTTTACTAACTTTTAGTAAATTGACAATCTACTTAAAATTAATTTAGGAGAGTTACCTTAAAATTAAAATTACATGGTCTTAGTGTCAATCTTTTAAGTATTTTTCTCTCTTTACATCCCTTTAAGATGGTATAAAGTAGAGTTTATTATAAATAAATCCTAGCTAATGCACATGCATAACATGACATACTTAATGTATATTTTAAATATAATAGCTCGTATTTTAACTGAGACAAATATCTTTTTTTTCAAAAGTCATTATAAGTCTAAATTGCAAACCATCTTTTTCATAGCATAGATATTGTAGTGATGTAATTACACTAATTTTTTCTTAATTTTTTAGCATCGATGCAAATCTTTAAGAAATTGACACCTGTCAGTACAAGTGGAGATTTTAGGACTGTTAGGTGTCCATTTTGGAAATTAACACTATTTTTTTTCTTAATTTAGAGAGAATTTTGAGGGGAGAGAAAAGAGAAAACTAGATTTGGAGGTCGTAACATGATATTCATTAGTCAAACTTGTTGAGAGATTTGCTTGTCTCGCTATAAGGAACCATTATCCTATTTTTTATTTTAATAATTTAGTATTTTTAATGTTTTTTTATCAAATCTATATTTTAATTATCGAAAAAGCAAGGATAATTTTGTATTGGTAAAACTTTCATTATGTAACTTTTTATATGTTATAGATATTGAGATTATGAATTTTTTAAGTATTTATTTAAGATTTTTCACTGGGTGATTTTAAACAAAGCACGGAGTTTTACCAATTCAAAAATTCATTTTAACATATAAAAATAGTGATTTAATTCAGCTTCAAAATATTATTATATATGATATCTGATAATTTGGTTAATTTCTAAAAAATATGAATTTCTGCTTAGTGGAATTTTATGTTGCTTGCTATTAGGACATTTTAACACTTTCTGAATTAAGCCCAATTATACTTTATTTACTTCATTGCATTAAAAATGAATATGTGTATGTAGCTATATGCTCATTATTACTATTATAGTACTATGATAATAATGTGTATGTAGGAAAAATAACTAAAGACTGGTTATTCATTGATGTTGCCTTAAGACTGATTAACTTATACATGATGGTGGGCCGACAGACTTTTCTTTAAATATGTGATTTAATGTTATCCTCGATTGATTCACGTGATACACTGATTGAGAGTTATAAGAAGATTATTATTATGTCGACAGGTAAAGAGTGATGACTCTATTTATTGAGTCATTGGTTTTCTGATACTGATACAATACTGAAAAATGCCCCTTAAATTAGAACTTCTTGCTTATTTAGTGTGGCTATTAAAATACATGTTATTGAGGCATTATTCCTATTAATATACAGATTTAATATTATTTTACTACTTGTGTCACTGATTTTATTATTATCGATATGAATATTGATACTGTTTGATACTATTGACTCACTATACTTATACTGAATATACTTAGCATGTGACATATTTGATGACATATCTACATAGATATATAATTTTATTATATTGATATGAGTTCAATAATTCTTTACTATCATTTTCTATGATTAATTTACTGATTGATGGTACCAATTCGATGACTACTTTATTGATTTAATACCCATACTAGTTTTCTACTTTCCCAACTGTACTATTTTACTAGCTTCCATATCGTACTATTTTATTATTTATAGATTTAACTGTTACTGCATGTGAGCATTATTATTTCTACTCTGATTCATGGTCATGTGATTACTACTACTGTAATTTGACTACTGATATGTATATTGCTTCTTTATCATACATTGAGTTTAGTGTAGTATTTAGTTACTAGCTGGGCTCTTAAACTTATTATATGTAGTTAGATGATTTAAGGTAAGAGTAAGGGAACATGAGTATGAGATTGATCATAACCCTTTATATTCAAGTTCTTATTTTTTAACTATTCTTTTGTACTCATAACTGCTGATAGATTGTGATTATATGATTCCTAAGTATTATATATGATTTATGTTTAGGTTAATGAATATAGATGTGTATTGATGCATTGAATTATATAAATTTTTTTTCGCTATTTATTACCGATATATGAAATTAGACAGCTTTGTTGTATAATAAAAGATAAAAGAAATAATTCTTTCAAATTAGATTTTGGGGTGTTACATTAAATGTCTTCATATCAAGGATATATAGCTTGCACTCATTCAAGTACCCTAGGAGTACATATGACTTGATGACATAATTTAACTTACACTTATTCACATTAGCTCACATCAAAGTGTACCAATTTTACTTTGGTTTTTTTCATTGACTTGCTTATGTCATAGATAAACAAGTTTATAATTTTATTTTAGTTTAATCATGCTCTTTTGACTAGACTTCTTTTGGCTCAATCATGCACTTTTAATTGAGTTATTCCCAATCTAGTCAAGTCCTTTTATCTTGACCTCCTTTGATTCAGTACTATCTTTTAGCAAACATAATTTTACTCAAATCACACTATTTTGACTTTATTGATGCCCTTAGTGTAGCTATATTGTGTTGACTAAACTACACCTCTCAAGCTGGCTATGCACTTCTAATTAAATTATTTATTTTGATACTTAAATATAATATATCTACTTAAATTTAGTTCTTAATGGACCATTCATACAATGTGATTCTATTATTTGAGTGATTCCCCTCATTTAAATATCCTTGTCCTTAGATGTTAAGTATTAGGAGTATAATTTGATACTTGGACTCGTTTTATCTTTTCAATTATTTGAGACATGTTTAGACACTTTAATTACTATTCTAGGTGATTGATATTATAAATCATCTACTCTTTATACACACACATACACATACACATTCATTTGAGCCCACACTTAATAAGTTGAATAAGGCTAGCCCTATAATGACCTTAAATTGTGAAAATAATTTTAAATAAAAATCTAAAAAATCCTATGGTGCAGCACTGGGGCACTGCACTTGGGGGAACAACAGTGGTGAGAGCGTTGTCGCATTGGTGTGGTGGTGCCCTGATGTTGAGCTATCAGAATGTTAGAAAAAAAAAAAAAGGTTTTGGTGTGTCTGCAGCGGCATCGAGCCTTAGGTAGTGAGCACAACGACGTTAAAAAATTCAACAACACGACGCTAGGCCAGATTAGTAGTTTTTAAAATAATAAAATATCTCAACCCATTTCATTAACCCTCACCATCTCAGCCATTCCCCATTTCATGCATGCCTTACGCGGTAAGAAAGGAAAGGAAACGATGAGAGGGAGAAGGGGAAAAGTTGATCGGGGCATTTTCATCCACTAATTTTATTCTAAAATTTCTTTTGATTATGGTGGATAACACGAATTCGGCTTTTAATTTCAGTGATATTATGTTTTATGAATTTAATCTCCCATAAAGTAATAAAAATATATATTTTCTCCAAATTTATCAAAATTTTATCTAGTAATTTTTTATATATGATGAATATCATCATCATGAGCATTTTGACTATAATATTATAGAATTTTACCAGGTAAATTGATAGTTATGATTTTTGAGGTTAATGAATATTGTATAAATATCTTTATATTTCATAGATCATTACATTTTATAAATGAAGTTGGCGTTGAATGGTATAAAGAAAATAAGAAGAAGAATATATGATGTGTTTAAATATAAGCAAGGAAGACTGGATAAAAATACTATAATTAATACGGGTTATATATTAAAATGTAATACCCTATATAAGAGGGTGGTCCAATGAGCCTTCCTTAAAATAAAGATTTGTGGTGTACTTGTAATTATAGCCTACTATTAATTAACTAAATTTTGATGAAGGGTAGAGAGGGATGACTCTTACTAATCTAACTAAAAGTCACTAGTGAACTGATTTAAGATTTATGAATGACGATGATAAGATAAAATTGATGACCAATTGGCTGGCAATTGGGGTTAATGATGTTAAAATTTCACATAAAAGCTAGAGGTCCGCCTTGCTAAATCATATGATATTGATGCATGCATTAGTATTATATAGATACAAATATATGATTGCATGCTTGATGTCACTATCCAACCCGATATGGTTTGATACCACACTGATCATACCATGCTTTATTGTAGGCTATCATAGCCTAAAATAAAATTCAATAGCTTGAATTAAAATGGCTGGAATTATGGTGTTGTAATAATAACTAAGGTATTGTATGGAAAGTTGAAACTAAAATTGATACTGATACTGAATGTATTTAAATAAATACTAAAATTGTACTAAGACTGAAATATAAAGAAATATTTTATAGCAAATATCAGAATAATCCTTAGGCTCCAATCCAATATACAAACAAATAATAGAATCCCTTCTCACCACCAATAGAATTAATTCTCTTTACCAATAGAATTCCTTCTCTACCAATAGAATCTCTTCTTAGGGAATATCATAATAGCCCTCAGGCTCCAGAATTTCCAATGCATAACATAACAGACAATATAATCCCTTCTCTCCACCAATAGAATTCTACGTTTCAATATAATAAAAAATATATTTGCATTGTAGTAAATAAAGTATAATTAAACTCAATTCAGAATTGTTAAAATGCCTTAATGATAGGCAACAAAAACTCTAGTGAGCACAAATTTATATTTTCAAAATTTAATCAAATTTATAAAGATCATGTATAATATAATAGTATTCTAAGGCTTTAGCAAAATTCCCAACTGGCCGACAATAAAAAATGGCTCTATAACCGCCAAACCCTTATTTCTCTTTCCTCTATCATCTCTTTTTTTCTAATTTTCATGTTCTTCTTATATGATAATGAAAAGAGTTTATAAAATAATGTTTTATTAAGTTATGTAAGTGGGTTTAGATATTTAGAATAAAATATATTAAGGGTATAAATATAATTATTCCAATTCTTCAAATTTTATCATAAAATTCATATAAATCCTTCTATATATTCAAATATGAGAATCCAATACTTATGAAAAAATATTCACAAGTTAGATAAGTATTTCTAAAATGCTCTGGTTAAATCGATTTGTCAAACGGATACAAAATGACCCTAAAAACCTACTTATATTAACATGTACCAATTTCTTAAAGAAATGAAATAATGCCTAAAAATTAAGGACAAATTATTATAATTAGAGCAAAATAATATCTATGTTATAACAAAAACTATTTGTAATTTAGACTTAGAATGACTGCTAAAAGAATTTTTGACTATTGAGGGTTATTACACTTGAAATGACTGATAAGGAACTAATAAAGAGAAGCGGATACGATGAATAACTGATTCCTTTCATAGCATATTGATATGTGTACATATAGAGATTATATAGCACCGATGTATGTAATTCCATTATATACATAGAGTACGACACATGTACATTCATGATTCATATACCTTATAGAATGATAATATAGTATAACTGAATATAGCACTGACATATGTATTTTCATTACAAATTTGTAGATTTCCTATATATTTCAACAATATATGATTTCTTACTCTTTATCGGTTACTGAACATGTTGGTTTATGCTATTTATTGATTCATTGTTAGATTCATATAGATTTAGCACATATCATATTGATTGATTGACGCATAACATATTGATTTTATTATCTTGCATTGATTTCTTTATTAGATTCAGGTGATTTATTGAGCTTTGTAAGCTCATTATTGTGGTTTGATTGATTTCAAGTTTGGGAATGGGGACTAGTTGAGTGAGATTTATCTAAGTTAAAGTTGTAGGTTTGGTTGACTTCTCAGAATTTATTTTGCACTTTTCTAACCAAAAGTATTTAATTATAGCTTGATGTTTTAGATTGAATTTATGGTTATTGTATATAAATTTTGATTAGTGATGTATATTGATGGATGATATGATATGGAGATGCTTTTATTATTTTAATTAATATAAAATAAAATTAGTGGCTCTAGTAGATTAATTAGAAAATAAAAAGATGCAATTCTTCCCATTTAAATTATAGGGTGTTACAAGCCTCTCTTTTGAGAGTTAGCCTGCATCAATGATAGGGTGACCACGATTATCATTTAATATTTCATCTAATAATGGGAATCATCCTAATATATCTAGATCTCATGAATATTCAAGGATGTAAATTACCTAGGGTGTGTCACATTAAATGCTTCATAAAATATAATCCACTAATAAGGCCATATGTATGGCCTAGGCTTTCAAAAATCTTTGAATCATATTTTTAAAATTATAAATATTAAGATATCTAATTTCAAGTCTATTTTAACATTGTCAGATCTATTTCCAATATTAAGTTTTAAAATCTAATAAGTTAAGGTGACATGCCTTACTTTAATTGGATCCCTTATATAAGCTAGCTTGCAAGACTTATCAAGCTGTATGTGTTGACTCTTAAACTTGTTTTGATTTCAATACACACTATCTTTATGATAAGACACCCCTATAAATACTTAATTGGGTTAGGGGCATGACATACCAAAGTATAGTTGCTATAAACCCCCTTGGTACATAGCTTTGAGTGTTGATAAACTTATTTGGCATGCATTATTTGACATTATTTCACTTAGGTTAGATAATTTTTTACTTGGGACTAGATTGACATATGAATATAGTTTACTCTCTTTTCTTTTGGAACATTTGTTAATTAAATGCCAAAAACCATGGTTAATTGACACTATATAATGTTTGTCCTCAATCATTATATGTATATTATTCAAGTACTTGATTTGGTTAGATAAAATTTGTGTGTAGTAAGCGATGCTCCTCTACACTTTTTGCTGCTACATGAATCCTTTTTCTCCATTGTGTCTTATTAAAAGTCAAATTCTCGTTTAAATATAATAAGGAAAGATCATTTCTAATATTTTCTAACCAAGTTTTTTTTATGTTTACCTTTCTTAACATAAATCAAATTTAATACCTCTACTTTCCTAACTAGGTCATCAGAAGACTGTCGTTTTATGTGACCAAACCATTTAAGGCGATTCTCTCTAATCTTTATCTTCCACTGGAGCTAATCCAACCTTTTCACATATATGCTCATTTTGTATCATATCTCCAAGGTAAAGCCACTTATACATTTGAGCATCCTCATCTTTGCAACACTTAGCTTAGTATTATGCTTCTCTTTTAATGGCCAACATTTGACATCATAAAGCATTGCAGGTCTTGCCACCATCTTATAGAATTTTTTCTTAAGTTTGAGGGGGATTTTTCTATCACACCACAAGCCCAATGCATTCCTCCACTTCAACCATCCAACTTGAATTCTGGTGATAATATCCCCATCTATTTCACCATCACTCTAAATAATAGATCCAAGATATCTGAAATGTGTACTCTTGTTAATGACTTGATCGCCCAAAGTTACAATCCCCTCACTAGGTCTATTACTACTAAAATTAAACTCCATATATTCAGTTTATGATCTACTCTAGTGAAAACCTTTAGATTCTAGGGTTGACCTCCGTAATTCAAGTTTACCTCCATAAAAACTATATGATTTCAATAAACCCTGCAATTGATATCTTACAAAAAATTAGGCAAATATGAACATTAAAATTTGAATTGATTGTACTACGAAGGTTTTTATACTATATAATAATTCATAAAAGTTACCTAATTTTGTTCGTAGATTAAGGAATCAAATTAAGACCAAATCCCAATTATTGTATTATACGATCGAAACTGTACAATCCGATCAAATAGAGAACTCACTACCCAAACCATGGTTTATCTTAAACGATTTGATATAACTGAACGAATTATATGTCTCGATATCATACATGATGATCTATTACGGGAATTAAAATAATCAAATAGTACAATCCTAATATCGTATTACGCAATCAGAAATATTAAATTAAAAATTAAGGTTTTATTTAAATAGCCCACTTTGATTCTTTCACATAAGACCTAAGGGATTATATTGCGTAGTCAGAGGTATTTTTCCTGTGTGAGAGATACTCGTAGAGAGAGATGTGTCTCCTTGCTCGTGAGAGAGTCCAAATCACTTGGGACAGAGAGGAGGTGAGGTTGAGGGAGTGTTTCCTTGAGAGAGTCGCAATTTTGTCCTTGTTGGCCTACACCTGAGGTCCTCCGGGTTGTAGTTGTGGAGCTCCAAGAGGAAGCTTTAGTCGAAAGCCTTTATTATCTGTGGAGGAGAGGGGAGAGGCATCTCCATAGTGCGAGCAGTAGGAGGGAGTGTCATCTCCACTATGTAAGGAGCAAAATGAGGAAATAACATCTCCACCATACCAGAAGGCTGATGGAGAGTGACTTTTCAGGGATATAAATTTTAGTAAAGGTCATTCTCAATCCACTTAAGAGAGGACTTCTCCAACTAGTTGAGTGTTAAAAGAGCACTTTCTAGTGGAATACCCAAATAAGAGAATCTTCGGGGAGTAAACGTAGATCAATTTCAATCAAACCAATATAAAAATTTGATTTGTGTTACTTTTACTTTCATGCATTTACTTTCTTATGTTTTAGTTTACATTGCACATCTTTGTGAAAGTTATGGTTGTTGAATTTTTGGTTATACTCTTGCATAAAATTTTAAAAATAAAAAAGTCTAAATTCTAAAAAATATATTTTATTCATGCTTTTAATATTCTATTTTCTTTAGCTCACCCCCACCAATTTTTTATTGTACGTCTAGAGTCCAATAAAATCGCGACACTTGTCATGTACACGTGGATATTAATTTATGTTTTGTTTTTTTCTTGCTAGCCCAACCGACCCGACCCAAAATATTCTTGTTCAAATTTAGGGTATTGAAAATGACACTCTTTTTTTAATGAAATATCACGAAACATCTATATTTTTTAGGATTTCAACTAAAAAAGTATTTCATAGTTGTTGAGAAAGAAGAAACAAGAAAAAGTCTGTGAAGATGCCGCTAGTTTGGAGGAGGAAAGACCGATGAAGATGACACTCTACAAACATCCATGAATAGGAAAAGGAATAACTGAAGTTGAAAGAAAATAAGTTGCAGGAATGATAGTTTTTTTCTGTACATTTATGAAATATGTAGGGAGTTCTAAGGGGACAACGTCCCCTGTCGATGGTCGAAGGGGGCAGCGCTCCCTAGCGGGATTCGAGCTGTCCAATCAGATTGCGGGGTCAAGGAGTAGTAGTAAAAGCATAGTGTTTATATGCCCTAGAGGGAGAACACATGCTTACTCAGTTAACTACAACTTCTAACAAATTCACAAACACATCATCCCCACCGACACCTCGATTCACCTTCCTCCACTAAGAGACACCAAGTCTTCCATGTTACGTGCCGAAATCACAAGACACTCATTGACTATGGGTCCACCTCATCTTGAGACTTGCTTTACATCTACTTGCTCACCAGACCATTAACTTCACCCATCTAATGCCAATCAAAAGGTGCCTTGTGTTCTATATTCATGTAACATTGTACAGGTATTTATCATGTAGCCATGTTCCAATTCTTCTCTGTTTAACCTTTCTTTTAGCCATTAATATCCTATAAATAAAAGGTGATGAACAACAATAAGAAAGTTTATAAAAAACTTTTCTATGCTTCTTCATGTATTCCTGACTGAGATAGTACCTGACTGAGATACCTACTCTTTTATACTCTCTATTATCTACTCTTTATTCTCACCAAATCATCAAACATATTTGCTAAAAAAGTTGAACATTATCCATCGAATAGAATTCGATTCAAAATAATTCAATTCAAAACTAATAATTAGTTTTCATTTGAATTTTAGAACAAGGCTTGACATCAATCTGAACCAATTCAAATCATTAAGATTCCATTTTGTTGCATTGCTTCTAAAATTAAATTTCTTAAATTTAATTTATATAAGAAACATTTGAAGAGAAGTCCTTACATTTGTGCAAAAAATATGAATTGTATCAATTGAGCTATATATATATATATATATATATAATCTCAATTATTTAATTAAAAGTTAATTAATTTTATTTTACTTTTACTATAGCATATCAACTAATCAAGGCATGCAAAGGGTTTACTAAATGGATTTCTGGATCATATGGCTGGGTGTGGCTGGAATAATTAGTGGAGTTAGTAGTAGATTATAATATTAATTAGTGGAATTGCATCCATTAACTAAGGCGCTTTCCTCCTCCCACCCGTCATTCTCTAGCTGCCTGCTGTCGAGTGCGATCACGATCCAGGGGAGGGGGAGGCGAGCAGGGAATGGTCGTGAGGCTGCTGCGGCTAATTCTGAGCTTGGGTAAGGAAGAAAGGAAGTGAAAGAAGGGAATAAGAAATGAGAAAAATTGGTTGAATTAAGAGAAATTTGGTAGACGTTATTTATAGAAGAAAAAGAGGCCAGGGTATTTTAGGAGAACAAATTTATCCTCCTATCCTAGAAAAACAAGGTGAGATAAAATATGTAGTATAGGAAATAGTAACATTTCTTTATAAAATCATGGCGGCATTTTTATATAATTATAATATTATTATTCCCATTTTAATCATGTTTTTAAATTACTGATTCACTTAAGTCCATTACTTGTTCAATTGAGTTAATTGATATGCAAAATGTTTATATGCTGTAAAATAATTCTACAGATATATGTTATGAAAACATGAAGTTTAATGAAAAGATTAATGAAAAAAGTCATATTATAGAGGATAGGTTCGTACAAATAAAGATGAAAGACCTGATGAGATAAGCCTTAAAAGACCGTACATAAGCTACCCGATTATCTATGTTTTAAAAAATTGAATATTCGGATCCAACCTTGCATGAGAGAGTTGTAAGTACGCACAAACCTATACTCATCATATGACTTGTTTGAAATATAGAAAAATAAACAAGGCAAAACGAATGTCAAAAGTTAAAAGAATACAAAATGAATTTCATCAATATATGCAGTTCAACAGTGGTTATACGGTAAGAAAAGGGTATGAGCCAGCCGGGCTCTAGATAGGAGAATGACTGCATTTTGTGTACATAAGTTTTGGGTGTACATAGAAGTCAAAGCAGTATAGTAAAACTTTTGGGTATGTAAGCTTTATTAATAAAGCTCTGTATTTTATTTGACGCGTTCTTCGAATTATGAATTTGTAGATAAATTTTTAAAACTAGAAAATTTTTTATTGAGATAATCTGAATATATTATTTCAAACTCATCCGATTCTAAAAGAAGTAATTCATGATGGGTGTTACTAAGAAATATTTTTATTCGGATTCCCCCAATTTGTTATACTCCAAATTGACCGAAGGAGGTCAAAATGGGATGTTCCAGCTTGCCACCACCATCAATTTATTTTTATATAACTCGATCTTAATGTACAGAAATAAAAGAGATAGGACACTTGAGTTACAAAATCAGTGAAGAAGAGAGCACAACTTAGCTTCTTAAATATTAAAAGAACGACGAGTTCTAAGTGCCACACGTTGAAAATGTAGGCAACCAAGATGCACGAAAAGCATTAATACCGCTTTAGTAGAGAGTCCAAAAGAAAAGCTGCAAGGGGCTACAGTTAAGAATGGAATAACTAACAACTAAACAGTTTATATTCAAGTGCAAAATAGACCTTAAAAGACTTTGGGGGAGAAGCTTGAATCAATGCGGAAATTATAAACTTCACGATCGTAGTTAAAGAATGCTCATAAGTCATAAACGAGGCAAATTCAATTCTACTAGTGTGGTTAGGATAAGTTAAACGGTTGTAGGTTTAAGAAAAGACAGTCAGTTTTACCTCTGAAGTATATCTAGCTGAAAAATGGATTAATACTATTGCTTTGTTCTGGTACTTTTCTGCATAACTTGCTATCTAGACAGCAGCAGGAACACACAAAAACAACAGGGAAAAAAAGTTTAAAGAAATACAAACATTATTTATTCTCTGAAGAAATAATGAAATTAGAGAACGAACCTCTGACATATGTGTGTGGCCATACTCTCTGGCATGCTCTATTGACATTGCATTATCAACAAAAGTACTCTACAGAACCATTAAGAAGAGTTTTTTAGCATCAGTAATGAAAAGAATAATGTCAAGCTCCAACAAAAAAAGAAGCAAATTCACTAATAGCATTAATATCAGATGAATAAAAGGACATTTAAAATTAGTTTAAATGAGTAAATTAGTTACAACCAATAGCTTTCCTATGCCAATCAGTTAACTTTTCAATTAAGTTGTAAATATTTGAGAAATTCCAAATTGCATAATTTGAAATTACACCTATGCCCTGGCATGTACTTCTCATCACATCTGAAGAACAACTCCCTAGCCCTCTTCTCCAGTATCTCCTTCTCAGTAAGCTTCTTGAAATTATCCCCCCTGGTTCGAAAACGTTCTAGTAAACAGTCCTTGAAATCCCTCTAACTCCGAATGGGTTGCCTCATCCCGCCATTGGTACCATGTCAGTGTCTTCCCTTTTAAGCACAATCGTGCAGCTGTCAATTTCTCCTTATCTATCAACCCGTTGACTGCAAAGTATCGCTCCAACATGTAGATCTAGCCGTGCGTCCTTGCCCTCAAAGCTGGGCATCATCAGCTTTCTCACCTTTAGGTCACCCCCGTTTCCCCTGAATCCTCAATAGCCTCACATTCTTCGAAGAGGATGTGCTCCCCAATTGTCACGATCTTCCCTTCAACGATCATACACAAACCCTTCATCAAAATTCCCTCTTCTTCTTTCAAAATCAGCACCCCTTCTTTCATAGCCAATGCGCATCTCCTCCCTAGAAAGTGGTTCTAGAGGAGGCATTCCGTCTTCACCCTCCAAGATCTCCACTTCTGAATTTACCCTTCCCCTAAATGTGTTAGGGTTCCCACCTCTTACATGGCCGCCGATAGTTTCATTTGCTTCCGATGCCGCCGGATTGGTTTTGACTTCTAGCAATTTCTTCAACATATCTTTCACCACGGCGAGCTTTCCCTCCATCCTTTAATTAATGGATGCGGTCTGATTTTGAAAATAAAAAATCTTTTCCTCAAAATCTAATTTGAGTTGCCCAAGCTCTCCCACCAAGACTTCAACCTTATTTCCAACAATTGATATCCCTTAAATCGACGTGCTCTGATACCAATTTGATAGAAAACAATCCAAAATAATGGAAAATAGAACAGCAATTTTTGTCAAACCTATAGGAAAAATCAAGTAGAAAAAACTTGAAATTCAATAGCAGAGGGAAAAGAAACAACCCGATACAATGAATCTTCAATTCGAGAGGAAGATTCAACTCTCCAAATCTCTAGCCAAAGTCTAAAGTCCAAAACCAACACCAAGATCTCAAATTCAGATTTCAAAATTCAAGATAGTCCTAACCTTAGAAAGACAAAGCTAATTAAAGCAAAAGGACAAAAGTTTAATCCCTAAACAACCCCTAATTTGGAATTTCCCTTCAATACAATGCTTAATTATTGTGTGGGACCCATCTACTTAGCTGCCCCCTCTCTACATGTTCATAGATAGTTCTAGATTCTACTCTTTGAGATGTGTCTATCTTCTGGTCACTTACATTAATCAATGTTAACTACAATTGTGATGTTGGATCTAAATTTGCCCATGATGACGCACGACCTTATTAGCAAGCAACCTCTTAGATGAGAACCTAAGAACTGTGAGTGAGTATGGAAAAAGAAAGAAAAAGCTGAAAGAGTTCTGAGGAAAAAAACTAAAAAACCAAGGTCTTAAGAATACTCTAGTAGATCGATAATACCGAAAAAGATTTGAAATATGCCTCTACACTCTTTAATTAAAGGGATTTGAGGGCTATAGTGAAAACTACATAAAAAAATTAAAAAGTATATCATTAATCACAACTCATTGCTGATTGTACAGGACAAGGTTCATGACCTAATAGGTGTCCACGTGGTTCTCCATTCCTAGCATGATCCTCAGTTTCAAGGCAAGTTGTTGCAAGTGAGTCAGTTGTGAGTCCTTTGTGCGTGCTAGCAAATTTCTAGGTGCAGCTCTTAAACCATAAAGTGCGAAGGGCAAATTCTCTTGATTCATGATAACTGCAGGCTTAGAGTTAGCCAAGCCCAGAAGATCAAGCATTCAAGCTTTTTACCTCTTGAGAGGTTCATTCCCCATAGCCATTTTGGATGGCTTTAGCGGAAACTTGCTGATCTAAGCACGGCCAAGTAACGTTGGGAGGTTGATCCCTGCCGAGGATGAGAGTCCTTAAAAACTTGGATGGATCTCTACAATTCCATATAACTTCTGTCGAGGATAACTCTTCAACTTGCTAGACCTGGGTGAGTCACATTCCTTAGCTCACGCGTACCTGAGGAGAACGAGGATATTGCTTCGACCAAACTCTTATCAATAGAACCTATTAGGTCCGAGTTCTTCTATATGAACCTATTAGGCATATAAAAGACGTTAATTAGCATATACAAGTATGCAACCATGATAAGCATAGCTTAGTATCATATGCATGGAATGTTATCGTTACAACTTACATTCCCAACCTTGCATCATATCTACACTTAAGTTTGACAAATCAAAATTTTATGCATGAAGGATTTCCTTTTTACAAGATGTATCCATGCTTCTTTTACCATTCAACAATTGGAATTTAAACCTGATATCCTTAAAATGATACACTTACCATGCAACAAAGTAGAAAGATATGCAATCTAGTAGATATAAATAAGAGAAGAAACCAATAGTGGAAAGAAAGTAACAATGATCATCTAAAGCAGATTGTATAGGATGCTCTTGACAACGTCATCAAAATCAGTTGATTACTCGAGAGATGTAATATATTGGAAAATCTGAGCAGCTGAATGGACTGCATAAAACCATACAAGGTGTCATGAACTTAAGTGAGAAACTCATATGCACATATAGTTGAAGAAAAATACCGTAGAAAATATCATCAATGAGCACAAGTTAAAAAAAAACATGCACCTCCATGACAAGAATCCGAGCTTTTAGAACATCAGCATTATTTGGGTCGACAACAAAATCTGACATTGTGTCACCTGTAAAGGCAATCTCAGGTGATGTCACTGTGTAAGTGACCTGCGAAAAAAGAATAACAAAAAAAAGCTCCAAAAATGTTAAAAAATAACTTCAAAATCATTTTTTTAAGAAAATAGGTAAGTTTTTCCCAAGAAAGACCTCAACACCAGATAACCGTAAGGACTTGATTTCGTGTCCTGAAAGAGTCATATATTCCTGCTTAAGTTTCTGTTTAACAGAATAAATAATATACCCCTGCCAATGTTTGAAGAGGAGAAAATGTTGATGAACAATACCTATAAAAATTTTCTTTCCCATTTCTATTAGAGACAGTTGAAAGTTATAAATTTGAATTGGTCATACCTGGCTAGGTATCACATGGTAAGTCCTAAACGCTTTCACTTTAAGATCCTTCCTTATCTGAAACTCATCTCCTACACATTAAAGCATATTAAGTACTTTCTTTTATCAGCTCAGCTAATAAGAATTGACGATAACAAAAAAAAAATCTCAACATCAAAGTATGACACTATCTTGACATTGATGCTCGACGCTACCAATTTTTACACTCACAACTTGACAGCTCATCTTGTCCAACGTCATCTTAACATCGACGACCAACACCCTCTCAACACTGACGGCCAACACCCTCTCAACATCGACAACAAATGCCCTCTTGACATCGACGCCGGATACTTACTGCATAAAATCGATACCTGTCTCTCAACAACATTGTGTCTCGTCTCTCGATGCCTAAATTATTTTTAATATTATACTTATTTAATTTTTATACACTATTTTTAAAATATAAAAATTATAATATTGTGTTCAACCCGTGTCCGTGTCCTATATTTTTGGCATGTCTGTGTTCGTGTTGTTCCATGTTTGTGCATCATAGATTATGATCAAAATAATAATTTAGTCAAATCATAATAAATTGTTAAAAGCATCATTATTAATAAATCAACATTTGATTGCTACTTTACCTTAAAAGTGCTATAGATTTGTTAATAATCATCATTGCAAGTAAAATAAGTAGCATGGTACTATCACCAAATCTTATTTCCTATGTTTTCTTTTCTCATTAACATGGAAAGAAAAATGCAATTCATGAAAAAAATTTACTAACAACTAAAGTGTGATAAAAATCTAGCAGCACTTCCAACGCATGCACAACCAAAATTTTCCAAAAATCAATTAACTTATTTCCAATGAATATTCTCATAGAAATTGTTAGATTATTTTTTTAAGTCCATCCCTTCATCCCATTCAAAACTTACAGGCTCTAGAGCCCATTCGCTCTATGACCATGTTGTCACAATTTGGGTCCATTTTTGGTCGGATTTTTTTATTTTTCCCTCGATCTAAGGAATTCTACATTAGATTTGTTTAAAATATTATTTAGTACATTTATATTTTTATATATATTTGAATATTTATGTATCAATATGTTATCATGGTTATCGAAAAAATTGTTAACTTATATAAATGCAACGTATACATAAACATCGAAGCCATAGATTGTGGATAATAGAATTTTACTTATGTGTCATAGTTTAACATATGAATTCGTCAAGAGAGTTGAATATATGGTTTACATAGTTTCTTAAAAGCTTTCATTTTTATTGGAAGGAAAATTTAAATGTCTATGCTTTAAAAACAAAATTCAAGTGTAACTCATGTCTAATGATTATATTTGATTTATATCATATAGAATTTCATCGATATAACTGGTTCGACACATCACATGGAGAGTACAAGCCACCTACCGATTCTCAATGTAATGCTTTCACAAGATCTACAGCAATAAATAAAGGAAATAATATGATATACGAAGAGATATCCTTTGATGCGACCGACCTATAATTTAGAAAACCTACAAAAGAACCACTTAACATTGAAGCCTAAATTTTGTATGAATTATTATTACGTGCTGCTCAACAATCATTACATGATAGTTGCACCACTTACTCTGAGTTATCAGCCAAAATTAGGTTGATTAGTATTAAAAATAGAGTGTGTTGTACCGCAGAAATATTTCAACTAATTTGTTTTACTAATGAAGGAAACTAATCAAACAATCAACTTAGTTCCAGCTGACAAATACCTAATAGAGTATAATTTAGAAAGCAATAACATGTTATATTACAAAGATGACTTAGCAAAAACAGCATGTAGGCATTGTAATACATCTCAATTCAAACCGCAAAATGGGAAGCAATGAAAGCAGAAAAATGTCGCATATACTACGTTATTTTATATATTCATCATATGTTTCTTCAAAGACTTTATGCCATGAGCTTTGTTGTTCAAATGAGATAGTATCACAAAAGAATTTCAAAACAAGGAGTTCCAGTTCATCCATCTAATGTTAAAGCTTGAAAGCTTCGATCGTATGCATCAATAATTTGCAGTTGAAACATTAAATATTAGACTAAAACTATGCGTTGATGATTTTAATCCACATAGTCAGACTGTTTCATCATGTTCATGCCGGCTTGTAGAACTTACACTATATAAACTTTCACCATAAATGTGCATGACTAAATCATACATTTTTCTCACACTCATCATATCTAGATTGTATAATTCAAAAGCTAAAATTGATGTGTACTTACAACCACTAATTGATAACCTAAAGATTTTATGGTAAACATGTACTAAAGTATAATATTTTAAGTTTTTTAAAAAAAAACTTTCAGATGAAAGCGGGCATTATTGTGGGCGATTCATGATTTTATAGCAAATGGGATGTTATAAGGCCGAAACACTGCAGGAAAAGTTAGTTTGCTCATACTACAAGAAATTAAATAAAATATTCATACTAAAATATGGAAGAATTTTTTGTTTGAATGAAATTTTATGTTATGTGATGATCAAGCATTTAGAAGAAATAAAGATGCTTCCTTAAAGAATAGAATATTAAAATCAATGTCGCCATCAAAATTGAGTGGGGTTCACCTACGAGAAGAGGTGAGGATTTTACAAAAAATTATCAATCCACCAATGTTATCAAATTGTAGACTTCGGTTTATGGAGTTAGTATCAACATGATGAAGAAGAGCATTTTTTTTATTTAAGCTACCAGAGAAAATACTTGATATGACACAATTTATAAATTATGTACATTGAAAAAAACTTCTTCAACAACATATTAAACACCATGATGAATATAAAGGTAAAAATAAAGGATAATTTGAAGGCATAAAGGGACTTAACAAAATACTACTAGAAAAGACATCTGGAGCTTCAACAAAGAGTTAATAGTAATATGTTAAAGCCAAAAGTCGAGTATCCTCTCAAGTTAGATCAAAGAAGAGCAGTGTATGAATAGGTCCAATCCTTGAAAATGTCAGGTGTACATGCCTCAAATTTACATAGACTTATTGATATAAAATCAGAATAGTTATTCATAATGAAGAGTTACAATGGACCATATTTTCATGGAGTGAATGATGCCTACTGTGTTTAGATATTTACTGATATAATATTTGTGGGCTCCGAAAATTCGGCCCCGGCCTCCGCCCGACTATTGTTTTTTTATTCGGCGCGGGAGTTTTAACGGAATAAAGTTCTGGGGTAAATTTTGGAAGGCAGATGGGTTGGTAGATAAGACATTACCCAGAGATTTCGCCCTCATTTTGCGAGGACTTTATGATCTGAGTTCTGGTTTCCTATAGGCGCAAGCCCCTATAGTTAATTACCCCTCCCGATAACGAGAGAGAACTTTTGATTAAGGCTAGTCGTCAATCAGATACATAGAGATACGTGTTATCTGGCATATAGTAGCAGCATGGGCTTGAAAATTGAAGAGTTGGGTTTGGATTGGAATTTTGGTTGGAAGATTTGGAGATATGATATTAAAAATAGAATTTTTCACCATCTTGCACTTAAAGCGGATGGTGGGGGAATGGATGATAGACCCGATCAAGATCCCATGGTTCCGTCGTCCCGGACCATCGTGCTCTCTGGTCTACTTAGTCAGAGGAGGTAGTCGACCCAACCTGACAGAAGGATCCTTGTCGGCAGCCATGGGTTGCTTCGTCCAAGGGAACCTTGTAGACCTGGGGTGAATATTTGTCTAAGGGGACAAATTTAAATTCACCTTAGCTAACTAAGGGCTTTGTGCCCTATCGATCATACCATATTGATTCATATCTCAAGGATTTGATGCCACTAAGGAACGTGTTGGCTTTAGCCATAACCGGTATTTCATGGTGCCATTTGGCAGCAAAACCACTCAGTTCAAAGGGCCCCGGGTCATAACCGTTTATCCTGCGGTGCCATTTGGTGGCAAAACCGTCGGTTAGAGGACACGTACCACATCCTTACTGGCAGGAGATTGTTTGAGAATGGACCCTAGTGATATTTTTGAATAGGCATTTAGCTCAGTGTGAGCTGAAGTAAATTTTAATTTATCCACCCAGCAAATTGTTGCGAAGTGGTGGATGGATTTTGCTTTAAATCGTTGGTGATTGAATCTTTAATTTTAAATATTTTGGAATTTGGGATTTGTTGGATTTTGGACTTTGTGGAGTTTTAAATTTTGAATGGACTTTTGGGAGGCATTTAAAATATTGTAGTTAACCCCTTTGGTTGAGATTCGCATTCAACACGGCCATCATCGAGGTGTGTGAGGTCATTTCCATTTGTTGATTGAACCTTGTCGACTCGGCTGAGCTGTTGACCGAGGATCGAGTTTCTCGTAGGCTTTGTTCCTTTGTTTGTGAATTTTCTTTATTAAAGGCATTGACGGTTTAATATGAATGAATAAAATAAATATTATGGTCGACTTTGTGACCATATATTTATCCGATGTATTGAACCATGTCTACTCCTATTTACATGCTTAGGAGGATCGAGTTTCGTAGGCTTCGTACCTTTGTTAGTGAATTCTTTTGATTATAGGCCTTGAAGACTGGATATGAATGTATTAAAACAAATACACCGGTCGCCACAACCGGTATTTGTTTGATGGTTCGAACTCTGTCAACTTCTATTAATCCTTATAGACGGATTGAGCTCGAACTTGAATTCACTTATTGACCCGCGCAGCATCCCTAGAGGTCATGTATGTACCAATAACACGCTCGCCGGTGCCCATGCGGGTGTTTTGTCACATTTACCCCTTGTGTACCTATGTGTATACATATTACAATGCATGTGCATAAGTATTTTGAAATATTTAAAGTTGTGCAGGTAATTTCCATTTGAATACACAATATTTCATTTAAGAGCTTATACACGCCTTCTGTCCGCTAGTATGAGTGTTGCGGGTCCGGTGGCAATATTCTGGATCTCATGAGGCACCTCATCGTCTTGATGTTGATTCCCCTTTCTCGTTCACAAAGGAAGGTCTTGTGGACTTTGAAATCAATGATTGTTGTCTTGAAAAGAACTCCTTTTGAGATTATCAATGTAGTAGACTTGTCATTTCCGGTGTTTGTGGACACCATAATTGTTTTCTTCTTAAGAAGAAACTTTGGAACACTAGAAAGTTTAGTTCTGATTTGTTCAAACATTTCTTCCCTTCTGCCAGGGGGTGTCCTTTTTCGTACATCGAGTTTTCTTCATACCCGACATGCTTTGCAGCACCTCAATCACCTCTACCGTGGGTGATATCTATACTTGTGTCCCCAATGGTTCATTGTGCCTACGATACACCCACTGTTGGTATCCACAAGCGGCTCGTATTTTGTTTGTAGGGACCCGTTGTATCCACTATAACCTCCTGGAGGTGTTCGTAGAAGATCCACTGTTCCTACATCATATCCACCCTTTCACCAATCTCGGGTGGTTTGATAATTGTACTTGTTTGTAAGGACAGGTCTTCTACTATCAATTGACAATATTGTCATCCCAATCTACAGGCATTGTAGGGATTGTCATAGGAGATTCCAATAGTGCATGTAGGAGGGACACCCATGCATTTCATTCTTACAGGTACGATGCACCCGATCTCGTAGAGATTATTGTAAGAGTCCACTACATTCTTTATTTGCATGCATTGAGGTCTCGTAGTGTGCCTTAGTCACATTTGTTTACTAAGATCAATTTATTTAATCTGACATTGAGTCACTATTGACCGCACAAATGTTCTTGTAGTTTGAGTTCCCTCGTGTGTGATTCAAGCTTTGTTCCTTGTATGTGTTTGAATTCAAGTTCAGTTTCATTCAGATTTGAGTTTAAACTCAGTATGAATCTTCTACATTCGTTCAAGTCTTCTACTATCATATTGAGTTCATCCGGATTTGAATATAATGCTTGCAAATCCAACTTTCACTTGGCGTTGTACAGTTCAAGTTCATATTTAAGTCCTTGTAGTCTTGTTGAGTTCAGTCAAGTTCAAGTCTCTTTGTATATGATTCGAGTTTGAGTTTAGTGCATAAGTTCAAGTGATCTTGTTCAATTCATTTCATTTCCAAATTGAGTTCAAGTTTTCTTTCAAGTCTGAGTTAGGTCCTTATTTTATGTTGAATTCCAAATTCTTATTGTATTTTGTTCAAGTTTGAATTTAATTCATTTAAGCTCATTTTCATAGGTCCCCTGCTCGTGTTCGATCAAGTTCAAAGGTCCACAAGTCCACAATTCATGTTCATTTGAGTCCTAAATCAGGTCTGAGTATAGTCATGTTTCACCTGAAATTTCGACAGCCTCTCGGCGTCTCTCCCGCTTAGGAGAAAACTACGAGAAACTGGGCCTTCCCACCACGAGCAATAAAGTCATGTATGGTAGGTGTCCTCGGATGAGGACACCGCGGCCGTGATCTTTCTTCCCACCACTTGCAATAAAGGCCTATATGGGGTCTTCGGTACCTGTTTAAAAATGCAGTTTGCTTTCCCCGCGCTCGGGGGTACTTATGAGTGATCCCGCGTCGCCGTAGGTGCCGCACCGGGGTCCCATCCCACTACGCGTAATAAAGGCGTGTATAGGCGATTTTTCGGTGCGCCACGAACGCTAAAGTAGAGTTTAAGTGATTGCCCGCCTCGTCGTAGGCGTCAGACCGGGGTCCCATCCCACCACGCATAATAAAGGCGTGTATAGGCAGTTTTCCAGTCCTCCGCATACAACGAAAGCGAGAATCTGAGTTTAGAAAATCCATACCTTCGCGAGATTGTCGGCAATGGAAGCTCATGGATCGAGGCGGGAGATATAAATAGGGATGATGTATTGTTGAAATGGTAAGAGAAAAAAATATATTCTTCTACTTCCATCAATATCTCTTCATCTCTTCATTTCTCCAACAAATGGTATCAGAGCAGCTTCAATCTATGGGAACGATTACAGGCTCAATTTCTTCTCCATCATATCCAATATTCACCGGTGAAAACTACGACTACTAGAGTGTGAAGATGATGTTGACCCCTACACCTTAAACAACACGCAAAAGAAAAAAAGCGGTGGATTGAGCCGCGCACGGGTTGATACAACACATTATTTAAAGGGTCAAATGACCTCCGATTGCCAAATGGTTGGCGTCGTTGCGATCAGGACGTCGAATTCTGCTAGGTCGAGACCCCTCGCAATTGAATCGAACAAGATCAGTCAAAAGGGACGACCGACACCCGAAATTAAAGTGCAAGACTGATCAAACGATCCCAGATCGACGAACAGACTCCATCGTTGCATCTGAAATGTTGCCAACCTATGAAAATTATATTTTGTTTATTCCATTTGGAGTATCTAGATTGGTAGCGCAAATCCCAATGTAATGCAAAGATGTGCATATCGAGGAAACGAGGCCTCGAAGATGCTCGGATGACATTCGATCGACAAACGGGCAGCGCCATTGCGTCTGGAACGTCGTCTACATTCAGAATATATATTTCATTTAATGAATTTGGATCATCCGAGATGGTGGCGAATTTCTATGCAATTCAAATATGATATAAAGGCCTGCATTACGACGGAAATAAGGCCTCGAAAATGCTCGAATGACATCTAATCGACAAATGGGAAGCCCCATTGCGTCCGAAACGTCGTCGACATTCAGAATACACATTTTATTTAATAAATTTGTATCATCTGAGATGGTGGCAAATTTCTAAGCAATTCAAATATGATATAAAGGCCTGTGTTACGACGGAAATAAGGCCTCGAAGATGCTCGGACGACGTTCGATCGACAAACGGACAGCGCCATTACGTTCGGAACGACGTCGACATTCAGGATATACATTTTATTTAATAAATTTGAATCATCCGAGATGGTGGTGAATTTTTAGGTGATGCAAATATGATATAAAGGCCTGCGTTATGACGGAAACGAGGCCTCGAAGACACTCGGACGACGTCCGATCGACAAACGGACAATGCCATTGTGTCCGAAACATCGTCTTCATTAAGAATCTATATTTTATTCGATCAAATTGGATTGTTTGAGGTGGTGTCGCAAATTTTAAAGGTGATCCAAATTTGATGCGAAGGCACACACTACGAGGGAAATTAGCTTCGTCGGTGACGAAACGTCGTTGGGTCGACAAACGGATAGTGCCATTGCGTCCGGAACGTCATCGGCATTGAGAATCTACATTTTGTTTGATCAAATTGGATCATTTTAAGTGGTGTCGCAAATTTCGAAAGCGATTCAAATATGATGCGAAGGCGCGCATTATGAGAGAAATTAGCCTCATCGGTGGCAAAATGACGTCTGATCACAAAACGAACAGTGCCATTATGTCCGGAACATCGTTGACATTAAGAAAATATATTTTTTTTATCAACTTGGATTGTTCGAGGTGGTGGCACAAATTCCGAAATTATTCAAATAAGACAATACGTATTTCAATAAAGATCAAGCCTCGACGATGTTTAGACGATGTCCGATCGTGAAACGGACTGCGTCATTGTGACCGGGACATCAGCAATACCCTAAATGCACTATCAATTTGTCCAATTATGATTGTTCGGCAAGATCGACACGTACTACGAGATGAAATACACACAAATATCGAGGAAAAATATGCAAATCAAGATCAAATGTCATTCTGATTAATCATAATATTGATAATAATATTTTATCATTAAATATTATTATTAATCTGATAGAAATCAAAAGTCAAATTATGATAAATCAAATCGGATTTAAATGTCATTAATGCAAACCTCGTATCTCTTCAGATTTTCTGCTCTGAATCCTGTCAAAACTCCTGAAAATCCGTTGAAATGAACCTTAGACAGATGCCTCGCTTCTTACAATACAGCCCTTGTCATTGAAATAAGGTGTAAGATGAGTTCTTCAGCTTTTTGGGTCTCCCACTTCATGCAAGCCATTCGTTTAAACTCCACAGAGCCAAGCCTTCTCCAACTACGTCCCAGCTGCAGCAACCGTGCAAAGATCCACTTTCTCTGATCTTTGCTCTTCCGAACTCCTCTTCCACTACTGTAGCCGATCTACTCACTTCCTCTACATCAAAAACGAGCTCCAGCTACCTATTTGCAACCTTCAATCCCTACCAGCCTTCAAGCCCCTGCAGACCGCATTCCATCTCTTCAAGATCCGAATCCCATCCCTCTGTCTTTAGCCGAATACTTCCTCCAAGGCCTGATTCTGAGCCGATCTTCCTCTTCACACCAAGTTCGAGCCTCCGCTGGAAGAATAAAGCAGCAGGCCCGTCCAGCTTCCCTTCTTTTGAGCCCGTCGTTCCTGATGTTTCGCAAGTTCAGTCCTGAGCCCATCAATTGGAATGCTTGGATGATTCGCATGATGGCAGAAAGCCTTCTCCAATGCAAACAACAAGTGCTCTGATCTAAAGCAAATGTTGTCGAGCCCTTGCGAGCATTGATACTCGGTGCCCTTTTGGAGAATGCTCAACATCTCGCTCAGCCGTATGGCAGATTGCATCAACAGGCTGAAGCTCAGACAATTAAAGTTTCAAATCGTAGGGCAAAAACAAAGCAAGTCCCTGGTAATGTTGATAATATTTCAAAGTTGGAAGTTATTGAAACTAGACTAGAAGATTTGAAATCAAACATGGAGGTCCTTGGCAAGGAACCAGCATCAACTATGCTTTCTGTAGAAGTTCAACAACAGAAGCACCATCATCAGCAATACATTAACTCATCAACAAAATTTCACTGTCAGGAAGAAATGAGCAGTTGGATTGAGCCTCCATTTTGCCTCAACTCCTTCAACCAAGGCTACAGCAAAGTACTCACTCCAAGCCAACTCCACCATCCAAAAACTACCTACATGCTTCTCTAATCCACACAGCAGCCCATTAAAGTTCACTGAACATATATCCAACAATCCTTCTCCACTTCATTTCTCAACCAATTCAACCCACGTCAAATCTAGCCCATAGCTATACTTCAATTCCCCCCATCCAAACAGCATATCAATAATCCAAGGTGACCTTCCTGTAGCCCTTTATGTTTCTTAAGTTATTGCCATACCTATTGATATTAAGTAAGTTATCAGTATTGTTATTGTTATTAAATATTACTGTTATTAACAGTTTTCTTTTTAATAATGCTACTTCCCTTTGAATTCTTATTTGTAATATGGCGACGGCAATGTAAAAAAAAAATAGAGATGTGTGGAGTTTAAAAAAAAAAGAGAGAGAGAAAAAAAAAAAGATGATTTCTCCAAGAAAAAAAAAAGAAAAAAAAAAGAAAAAAAAAAGAGAAGAGATTTCAAAAGAAAGAAAATGGTTCTTTTATCGATGCTTGCAACGGGCCGACAAGCCCCCGAGGCGCTCACGTAGCGTTTAGGGTGGGAAACCGATGCGATGCTCGCGACGATTTAAGAATCCCTCTTCAAAGCCTGCAACGAACCGGCAAACCCCCGAGGCGCTCATGTAACGTTTAGGGTGGGAAACCGGT
>NW_021318595.1:722355-745926 GCF_001605985.2 Dendrobium catenatum
TTTTTTTGTTATAATTAATATTAATTATAGTAATAATTAGGTAATTATAATTAATAATTAATCACTAATTATTAATTAATTATAATTAATACATTAATTATAATTATAATTTGTTAATAATTAACTATAATTAATCGAAATTAATTATAATTAATTAAACAATTATAACTAATAATTAACTACTAATTATTAATTAATCATAATTAACTAATTAATTATAATTATAATTAAATATAATTAACATTAATTAGAATGAATTAACCCTCCCCTTTTTCTCTGCTTACGGGATTCGGCCAAAGAAGCGTGAAAGGGAGAAGTTACCTATACAGCAAGCGGGCTCCTGTTGTTACTTCCGGCCGAAAATGTCGTAACTTCCAATTCGATCGGAAGGGAAGTCATGGACGGAGTGAAGCCGGACAAGGGTGGAGAGGCACGCGAGAAAGGGAGAAAGCGACTTCACAGCCCGCGATATCCTGTTGTTTCATCCGATCAAAATGTCAGAACTTCTGATTCGACCAGGGAGGGACGGCGTCGGAGGGGACGAAGAAGCCGGAGAAGCGCCCTAACTGGAGAAAGTTGCCTTCACTGCGAGCGGCTTCCGGCGTTGCTTTCGCACGAAATGTCGTAACTTATGATCAAGCTCGAAGGGAACGTCGTCGAAGGAGCGGTCGAACAGCACAAAGGAGCACCCGATAGGGAGAAAGTTGCTTCTACAGTCAGCGAGCTCCCGTCTGTTGCTTCCGATTCGACCCAAAGGGAGCTTTGTCGAAGGAGCTTCGTCAAACAGCCGCGAAAGAGTCAAAGAAGCGCGTGAGGGAGAGAGAGAGAGAGAGAGAGTGGGATCGCGAAAGAGACCGAAGGCCTCGTCTCTTCGGTCATTTAATGACGCGAGCGGGTGAGATTGTGGGGAGAGAGGCGAAGACGTGCGAAGAACTGACGTTCAAACGTGCGCGGGATGGCGACGACAGGTATGCACGGTCTCTTTTTTTTTTCATCCAGTAGGTCAACAATATTAAATTCATTAATTAAACTTAGCATTTTTTTAAGGACTTGTAATCAATATATTGGAATGAAAAGGCATTGGCGCGCAGTAGTGAGCAGAAGATGTCAAAATTTTTAAATTCTATCATAGAAGGATTTATGGATATTACTATTGAGGAATTGCTTAGTAGAAAGATGACTGATCTGACAAAAGAAATATATGCATGCCTACATGCAATGCAAGTTGAGATGCAATGATAGATGCAAGCTAAAATACAGAGCTTCATGGAGCAACAACATCATCACCAACAAGAGTGAGTGGCTGAGGAGAGGAAAATGATATAGAGGATTTGTTTTATATTTTTTTTGTTTTGCTTAATATAAATTTGGAGTGATAAAACCAATTGAATAATCAAAGTTGTAATTTTTAGATAATTTAATTACATTTAAAATTATTGTTCTTGGCTACATTTTTTATATGGTTAATATAAAAAGCTAGGAAAATTTTATTTGGATATGTTGTATATACAAATACAACAACAACATCATCAAGTCTTTGTCCCACTACATGGGGCCGGCTGTATGAATCCTTTTTCTCCATTGTGTCCTGTTAAAAGTCAAATTCTCGTTTAAATCTAATAAAGAAATATCATTTCTAATATTTTATAACCAAGTCTTTTTAAGTCTACCTTTACCTTTTTTAACATTAAGTCGAATCTAAACATCTACTTTCCTAACCGGGTCATCAGAAAGCCATCATTTTATGTGACCAAACCATTTAAGGCGACTCTCTCTAATCTTACCTTCCATGGGAGCTACTCAACCCTTTTCACGTATATGTTCATTTCGTATCCTACCTCTAAGGGTAAAGCCACTCATCCACCTGAGCATCCTCATCCCTGCAACACTTATCTTAGTATTATGCTTCTCTTTTAATGGCCAACATTCGGCACCATAAAGCATTGCAGGTCTCACCACCATCTTAAGTTTGAGGGGGACTTTTTTATCACACAATAAGTCTGATGCATTCCTTCAATTTAACCATTCAACATGAATTCTACTGATAATATCTCCATCTATTTCACCATCACTCTGAACAGTAGATCCAAGATATCTAAAATATGTACTCTTATTAATGACTTGATCGCCCAAAGTTATAATTCCCTCACTAGGTCTATTTCTACTAAAATTACACTCCATATAGTCAATTTTACATCTGCTTAAACGAAAACTTTTAGACTCTAAGGTTGACCTCCATAATTCAAGTTTACCTTCAACTCCCTCTCTAGTCTTATCAACAAGAAGAATATCATCAGCAAAAAGCATACACCAAGGTACATCTTCTTGCAAATGTCTAGTGAGAACATCCATAACTAAAGAAAAATGATATGGTATTAAGGTTGATCCTTGATGTAATCCAATCGAAATAGGAAAATACTTGGTCAAACTTAGGGGTGTCAATTTCAGGTCACGGATCGGCCGAACCCGAAACTGACCCGGCACTATTCGGGTCAAATCCGAACCTGAACCGTTTTTGCAAACGGGTCAATTTTTCGGACCCGAACCTGACCCGCTTCGAGTCCAGGTCAACCCAACACGACCTGAATGACCCGGGATCATGAAAAAAATGCTAGTTTTCGGGTCCAAAATGGGTCAATCTCCGCTTTTCAGGTCAGAAACAGGTCAATTTCAAGTTGTCGGGCAAAAACGGGTTTTCGGGTAAAAAACGGATCAATTTCGGGTCAAAGGGTCAACCTGAACCCGACCCCATTTTTGAAACAGGTCGAATTGTTGAACCCGAACCAGACCCGTTACGGGTTCGGGTTGACCCTAAACTGAAATTTTCGGGTCGGGTTCGAGTCATGTTTTCAGGTCGTGTCAAATATTGACACCTCTAGTCAAACCACATTGTGTTTGAATACAAGTAATAGCTCCTGCATACATATATTTAATGATTTGAATATAAGCGTTATTAACTCCTTTCTTTTCAAGAACTCTCCCTAGCAATTCTCTTGGAACTTTGTTATATGCTTTCTCTAAATCAATAAATATCATATAAAGATCCTCCTTATTCTCTCTATATTTCTCCATCAAACCTCTCAATAAATATATGGTTTCCATAGTAGATCTAATCGGCACGAATCCAAATTGATTTTGAGAAACATTAGTATCACGCCGCAACCTACGCTCCATAACTCGCTTCCATAGATTTAAAGTATGACACATTAACTTAATTTCGCTATATTTCCCACAATCTTGTGCATCACCTTTATTCATAAAAATATGAATTAACACACTCATTCTCCACTCATTTAGCATCTTTTTAGTCTTTAAAACAGTATTAAAAAATTTAGTAAGCCAAGAAATTCCTTCATCTCCTAAGCATTTTCACATCTCTATTGGAATATCATCAGTTCCAACAGCTTTTTCACACTTCATTTTCTTTAAAGCCTCTTTAACTTCGATTTTACTAATATGCTGATAAAAACATAAATCTTTATTATCATTTAGGTTGTTAAGGTCACTAAAGTCAATCGAATTTTCACATTCTTCATTCAAAAGTTTAGCAAAATATCACATCCACCTTTGTTGAATATCATCTTTTAAGAAAAATACCTTTTTATCTTCATCCTTAATACACTTCACTTGAACTAAATCCTTACTACTCCTATCTTTTCGTTTGGCTAACTTATGCATATATCTTTCTCCCTCTTTAATATCTAATCTATTATATAAATCATGAAAAACTAAGATCTTTGAATCACATATCGCTTTTTTAGATTCCTTACATGCATTTTTATATTTTTTCCTAATTATCAAAATTTTTAAATCTAAATCAATTTTTATAACAAATCTTCTTATTTTTTATCTTTTCTTGCACATTTGGATTTCACCACAAACTATTTTTACTATTATGAGTTTTTCCCTTTGATACTCCAAACACATCTTTTACAATATTTTCTTAATATCACTAGCCACTTTTTTTCACATAATATTAACATATCCTTATGCACAAACAAAATCTTAAGATCTAAAATCTTACTCTTAAAAATATTTTTGTTAATATTTTTTAAATGCCTCCATCTAATCCTAAAATATTGTTTTACTTATTTTTTTTATTTTCTGCTCATTTATCTTAAAGTCCAAAACTAATAATCAATTTTGAGTACATAAATTTTTACTCGGAATAACTTTACAATCTTTTCATTCTAAACGATCTATTTTTTTATAAGAAAATAATCAATTTGAGTTTTACTATATCTATTTTTATAAGTGATGAGATGCTCATATCTTTTCTTAAAAAAGTATTAGCAATTACAAAATCATAAACTAAAAAAAATTTAATATGGTCTTATCACCTTCATTTTTTGTTCCAAACTCATGGCCACCATGAATGATTTTAAAATCATCTACCTCTCTATCAGCATATCCATTTAAATCTTCTCCAATAAAAACTCTTTAACTTCAAGAGATATCTTTTGTATTAATTCTTCTAAGTCAATCCAAAATTTTAATTTTGAACTCATATACAAACCTACTTGAGGAGCATAAGCACTTATAATAATAACAATCTTAGCATCAACAACAATCTTTAAATCTAAAATTATATCTCCAATTATGTTAATTTTTATAACATTTTCCTTCAAACTCTTATCTATAATCACATTTACACAATTTCTAATATGACTCTTACCTGAATACCATAGTTTAAATACTAATCAATCTCCTAAGCTTTCTCTCCAACCCATCTAATTTCATGAATACACAGAATATTTATCTTCCTATGAATCATAATATCTATTAATTACATTAATTTTCCTGGGGACCTATATTCTAAGTTTATATCCTAATATTAGTTTCAAGGACGAGCTTCTTTGCTCACATCCATCCTTGATGTGGGAACCCTTGCCTATTTAATACTGCACCTAGGCGCCAAAGCAACGGCCCTTGCACGCTTGTTACTGTATTCAGGTCATACAGCGTGTCGCTTCCAGGGGACAACCTAATATTAACATAATTTTTTAAAAGATTCATGTCATAATCATTCGACAAGTTTTACGATGGTTGTTGACTATCTAACGCAACCTTTCACTTTTCTCATCCAGGACTTAGGACCTGGCGCAACGGCAGTGTTGTTGTATATACAAATACAAATATGAGAAATTTGTAGTTGTGCTGTTCTAGATGAGAAATTATCTAGGAATGATTGTTTTTGTACTTTTGCTCTAAGTTTTCATAATCGAAAATTACAATAACCATTTTCTAGAGAAAAACTGACAAAAAAGGATGCTGACAAATTCCTAGCAATAATTCTTGCAAATAGGGGCTGCTGGAATTACTAATAGTATTGTACACCAGAGGATTAGTGGATGTGACCGGTAGTAATCCACCAGTAATTCCAGCAACCCCAATTTGCCGATAAATTGTCAAAGAAAAGAATTTTGCAACAACTTATATTTTGCTTATATTTCCTCTGGAATTTCCAACGAAAATGTTTTCTAACGGATTATATTCCATTGATAATTGTTTCCTACATAATACTTGTATCGAATGCTTGTCCGTCAGAAATTCATTAGAAATTTGATTTCTAGTGGAGATTGAACATCTTACATTATGTCAGTATTTTCATTAGAATTTCTACCGAAAAACTTTTCTGACGAATAATATTCCATTGATAATTGTTTCCTATGGAATATTTGCATAGATACTGTTCCATCAGAAATTTGAATTTCTAATGAAAATTGAACATTTACTAGAGGAAAAGTCCATCAGAAAAGCATGTTTATTCTGTACTGTATGCATTACATTATGGTTTGTAATTTAGGCATGAAGGCTTCAATAAGCAAAAATGATTAGTCAACCCATCAACTCCAATAATCCAGCGGACACATGATGGACTTGAATGAATTAAAAGAAGTTAAATTGGTTATCAATTAAGTGCATAGGTGGTTTTACAATTGGCACTGCACATTATAAGCTAGACAGGCCATAGTCTCCTCCAAGAAGAATAACATTGGAGAGGTGAAGTATATGAAAAGAGCTCATATTTCCCATAAGATATAGTGAAACAAACGAAAAGGAGGTCAATAATTAGAAAGTTCACGCAGGATGAGTTAAATGGCTTCCATTATATCTGCAATAAAATTAGCAGACACTAGCGGAGTAGTAAACAATCAACAAAAGACTTTTCATATGGGTATTCCCGTACTCTAGAACATAAATTCAGGGAATCATTGGACAAGTCAAAATATTTAATAAAAGAACCCTACAAAGTACTGGAAGTTTTATAAACCCTTACAAGAAAAAAATTAACTAAAATTTGATGAATCAATTTAGCACTGTAATCAAATCAAAGATAGATGCATAACTTAGCAAATTCCACGCCCAGAAAAATCTTGAGTTGGGTAAAATGTTGCATGTGGGTTGCTATTTCACTTGGATATTAAAATTAACAATATTATTCATTTTTTGTATTTGGCAAAAATTCAATTTATGAGATAAAATATGATCCTGCATAATTTATGCTTACAATGTGGTCTAAGTGGCCATGGGATATGAAGAGATACTCCTGAGAGATGGCTCTTTGAGGACATCTACCAATATCAAATGCTATTCTGAGAGAGGGGAATATGACACAGGTCTCTTGCCCTCCAATTGACAAGCCCTCAACCGGATAACCTTCTACAAGAAGACCTAAATTACCCTTTGATGGTGATGATTTATTCGAAAGCTCCTCACCCTTGGTTGTGCCTTGCCTCCCCATTGTAGTTGAAGACTCACTTGCCAGTATTTCACTGATCTCCTTACTTTTTTGATGCTCCATAGTAGTACTTATTTTTCCCGATTCTCTTCTTGCCTGTGAAGTTTAAAATCATGGATAAAAACCTTCTGTCATAGAATTTCTCCATTCGGGTATGAGATGGCAATTTTTTTCTCCGATGCCAAGTGAAAATCTATAAACATTTTTTAGTGAATTTCATCATAAATATAAAGTTAAAAAAAGAACAACAAAAAAATGGATCACCAGAATAAAAGCTCACACAACTTATAGTCATTGATTACAACAATGAAAGTATACCTAAAATTTAAAAAAATTGCGGTGCAAATAAAGGAATAAATGTGAGGGATGTCAAGATTATGATACTTAAATACGAAGAAATCTAACGAAAGTGACACATCCATGTATACTTTAATTTTCAAATGAAAAAAAAAAGTGAATTTGCAAACAATTTTTTTTTTAGGGATGGTAAGTTTAAGCAAGCAAGAAAATGGTAGGGTACAAGTTGCAACATTCCAGTCGTTTGGCAGACTGTGAAGGTGGAAAAGCCACATCAGTTCAGGAAGTTTTATGTAATTCCCCGCATCTTAATTTCAAACTATTCTGTTTTGTAGTAGTTTCAACATAGAGCAACTTGTTCAGAGTTAATGAAAGGACTTTTTTGTTGGTTGCAAAAAGAGGATAATGAATAAATGCATATAAACTGTGTTGGATTTAAATTTACTTATAGGCAATACTAGAATCTTACAAACAAGAATGGAACAAGCTTAATAGAGAGAGACGAGAGAAGAAACAAGAACTAGCGAGAAAACTCTGAGAATCTCTATTAGATTCATGTAAGAAAGTACAAGCTGATGTGTCAAAGTCAACCAGAATGTGACTAAATATTATTGAATGCCTCAAGTTCAAACATAATGCTATTTATAGGTTTAGGTCAAGATTCAGTAGTATAGAAATACCCATATTTGACCAAAAAAAGTAAAATTATCTAATAATACTCCATAAGTGGAGCATTAAGTGGAAAAATCTGAAAGGCTAATAACTGTCTAAGTAAGGATGAATTCCAATGAGAGTGATTTCCTAATGAGGACCAATTCGATACGAGAACAAGTTCCCAATGAAGATGACTTGAGTGAGGATGAATTCTGCATCAGAACGAGTAACCAACAAGTGCAAGTTCCATACAATGATGAGTTCCCACAAAATTAAAGTTCCTAGTAAGGAGGAGTCCTGTCTGAGAACGAGTTCCAATAAAGATGAGTTCTATATAAGGAAGAGTTCTCAACAAAGATGAAGTCCACGTGAGGATGATCTCTTGATAAGGGTGAGTTTGCATGAGGATGAGTTTAATGTAAGGACAAGTTCCCAAGACAAATTCTAGGGGATGAATCCCACTGTGAAGTGTTTTAAGAGACAAATTCCCTTACTGACTTTCAGGAGGACAAATTCCAATGACAAGTTGCAAGGGATGAATTAATTGAGACTAGTACGGAGCCAAAAACGCAGACAAAGGCATGTTCATATCCAATTCAACTGCCTATCAGGATAATTTAAGCTACGTGGGATCAAGATAACTCGATAAGGGTCCGAAAATGTTAATCAAGGCTGAGCAACCATCATTCAAGCATGAGAAAATTCAGTTATTTGTTTATGTTTACAAAAATGATTTCAGGTTTTATTTTTGGAATTTTAGTTTAATAGTTAGGTGTTTGATAGTAAGGATAATTGAGGATATTTGAGTCTTTTTTTTTTTTTTGGTTGTCCTTTCCTTTTAAATACCCAAAAAACAAGGATATTTAGGTGTTTATGTGTTTGTCTTGTTATATATTAGAAACCTGTTTAAAAGCATGTGGAGAGAATAAATTTTAAGTTTCTTGTTGCTAAATTCTAAAAATTCTCTTAGTTATTAGAGAGAATGAAAACTCATCGGAATTTCTCCCTGGCATTCTTCCCTGACTTATCAAACAACCTTCTATAGTTGGTTGTGGTGTCATTACATGCCAAGATTCTTGCTCCATTGTAAGCAACGGGTTTTGCTTTTCGTTTCCACCTTCACCTCCTCCCCTTTGGTTCTTGTAAATCCTGCTAGCTGAAAGTTGCCGAAAGGTTCACGGAAGTTATCATTTGGTATCAAAACCATTCCAGGGCTATTGGCAGGTTTACTAAATCTTAGAATTTATCTTCTTCTACTTCACTTCATACGTTGTTTTCCAAGAACCAAAACAAGATTACAAAAAATTTTCAAATTCTTCCAAAGCAGAATTTCAAAAATCTTGAAATCCTTGCTCTTCTAAAACCAGATTTAAAAAATCTTGTAATTTCTTGATCTTCCAAATCCATATTTCTGAAAAGTTAACATTTCCAAAAATCAGTAATTCCACAAAATTAGATCCAGAAATTCTGCAAAATTCTTGATCTTCTAAATTCAGAATTCTGAAAATTTTACAGTTTCCAAAATAAAAATTTCTAAAATTCATTTCTGAAATCATATTTCATAAATTCAGCAAATTTTGATCTTGCAAATTCAGAATTTTGATATTTTGGTGAAGGTTGAGCTTCCCCGTTTTGAATTCAAAAGGCATTTGTTGGGCAAGTAAGAATTTTCTTGGTAGAGATGAGGAGATCATGCTGCGCTTTCTCTTGCTTGAGATAACACTCTCGTAAAGGTCCTTTTGATCAGAATACTTCTTATTGAAGGCATCATCCATGTTCGCTGCCCACAAGAAAATGCTACCCTAAAATATGTTAATAGAACTTGATGTGAAGTGGAGAAGTTTGGTTGGCTAACAGATGCCTAAGCGAGGATGAATTATTGATGAGAATGATTATTATGTGAGCATAAGCTATGTATGAGGATGAGTTATCTGAGAAGCATGTTCCAGGTGAAGATGACTTCTTGTGAGGATGAGTTCCTAATGAGGATAAGGTCAAATTACTAGTAAAGATAAGTTCTATGTGCAGGTAAGTTCCTAACAAGGATTAGTTCCTAGTAAGGATGAATTTGTAGTTAGGATGGGTTACCAATAAAAATAAATTCCTAGTGAGGACAAGTTCCATGTGAGGAAGAGTTCTCTTGATAAACTCTAGGGGATGAGTTCTTGGGGGAAAGCTCCTTTGTCAAGTTCCAACAAAAGAATTCCTTTGATGAGTTATAGGGGATGCATTTCCTTGATGAGTTTTTTTGGCAATTTCACTGAACAATAACTCTTAATTAGATTGACAAGTGCACTAAGCAATAGCTAGTGACTAATAAACCAGATTCAAGTTCATGAAATGATTTGATCAACCTAAAGCAGAAGTACATAGTGTACAAAATGAACTTTATAAGTGCTAATATATTGCTAAAATCTTTGCAATCACTTTAAACGCAACAGCTTTTTAGGCCATCATCTTCAAAAATTAAAAGAAAAAAATGTTACCCACAATTTACATTTACATTTACATTGTAAAACTTTGATTGCATTTAAAAACTTCACTGCATGCAAAAGACTTTTTTTTTATGACCAAATACAAATAAAAAATCACTATATCCTCCACAAACAGACAGCCACAGCCTCTCAAGGATTGGTGACGGAAACCCTATAAACAGATTTCTTCTATTAACATTCTTATCTATAGAGATCTATGTTCTTCTAGATATAAGATTCTATCAATAACATGGAGTTATAAGCAAAAAATTTCATTGTAAAATTAAAGTAATGACATGAACTCAGTACAAGAACTTCTATAAGGAACTCTTTGTGGGTCTAATTGGTTTGAAGGAATTAGGGAGAATTCAAATGTATTTTACTTCAAAATTTCATATTGGAAGTCTGGTTGTAATTAAATTAGTAAATTGAATGTAGCTAAAAAAAAAATAGAATCGTGGCATTTTTTATTGGCAATTCCTTATCAAGCTTTAGTGAAAAATTTTAAGAAATTTTTATTTTCATCAGTATGACTCGCACACCTCCATACAAGAGAAAAAAACTTAATTTCTCTTTGGAAAAATTTTGGGTCAATATGGATCTTAAAGCTATTAGATTTGTTTAGTGATGAGTGAGAAATTAAAAAAAAAATTATTGAACTAATCTTAAACTAACATCATCCCAAATAAAAAACTTGGTTACGATATCCTAACCCAATTATTTCTCTGTCACTGGCCAAATAAAAATGCAAAAAACAAGTGACTAAATTTCCAATAAATCAAACAAGTGAGGCTAAACAACTATCAATTCTATTCTTTTACTAATTCCATTACTGTTTCCCTTTAATTCCGATTTTAATAATATCTTCAAACCAAACATTGCCTATAATATTCTATGTCCCGAAAATGGTTTCTCCAGTTTTAAAAGTCAACTTCAGGAAGCCAAAGTAAAAAAGCAATAGATAATATAGCATGGAATTCAAAATTCGAACATGCTCAATTAATCATCATCGTCAACTGATGCTATTTCATTAACCCTATCCATGATTCTCTAGCTCCTTAGATGGCTAGAATGCTCAAAACAATGCCAATAAAGCAAGAAAATCATCCAGATCACTTTTTATATTCATCACCATGACCGAATGTGGAAAAAATAACAAACAAAACGAAAAATGGAAAGTTCAGAAAGATTTATTCAAATATTTGGAAGGCAGTCTAACCGCACAAGAATAAGATGAAGCGCCGTCGAATAAGAAACCTGGAAAGCCCAGTATAAGGGAGGCACAAATACTCTTGCGAGGACTAGTTTCTTAATGAGGTCAAGACCGGATTCAGGTTTAACCGACAACCCAGAGTTGGGCAAATAATTGGGTCAGGTGATCGGAGGCGGAGATAGGTCCGAATACTAATAAAATATTATTTTAAATTAAGCGCAGGTAAAGCGCAAGTAAAGCGCAGGTAAAGCGCAACTAAAGGACAAGTAAAGCGCAACTAAAGTGCAAGTCAAAAAGCGCAAGTAAAGCGCAGGTAAAGTGCAGGTAAAGCGCAAGTAAAGCGCAAGTCAAAAGCGCAGGTGACGCGGCAAATTTTTATTGGATGTCCGAACTTATTTTTCGCCTCCGGTCACCTGACCCAATAATTTGCCCCAGAGTTGACCCTTTTTTACCCAGAAAAGTGGCCTGTCGCATCATGCCAGCGTTGTCGGGTCCGTCAAGACGTCACGAAGTTGTCGTCACGTTGCCCAGCTGCCGTCACATCAGGCCGCCGAGCAGGCCGCTCCTCCTCGCCATGCCGCAGCCTTGACCCGATGCAAGCCGCTCTGTGGCAGGCCGCTCCGCCTCGACCATCATGCATGATGACTCGGCCAGTCAACCTCGCCCAGTGGCCAGGCCCTACGCTGCTAGGCTTGCGTGAGTTGCGACTCAGCAACTGCGCTCGTGGGTGGGGTCGGGTCAACCCAATAACCGGCGAGGGTCGGATCCTGGTTGAAAATCCTGACCCGTTTAGCTAAACGGGTAGGGTTCAGGTCAACCCGTTTACATCCGGGTCAACCCGAGTTGGATCCAAACCCGACCCGTTGACTCGAATTGACATCCCTAGTGACTCTCTCAAAACTTCGAAAAATTATTACGTCCCCTCCGAGCGCACAGTACGTAGGTAGTGCATCAGATGATTTGACACATTCGGATTGGCCTTTGAACGCATCCAGACACCGCACAGAATAATCTCTCCAAAACTCTTTTCTTCAAGTGAAGCGGCTATCACAATGGAGAAATTATTACGTGCGGAATCCAAACATAAGTCGAACTCCTAACTCCAGTTAAATCATGACAAGTGGATCGAACAAGTTGATATTTAATATGAATTTTGTATTTTTTTTTTTTTTATCAATTCAATTGATTCGGTTCAGAGTTTTTTCGTTCAAATTCAAGGTTTGGGATTAGTGTTATTTTTTTTAAATGAAAATACAAGTGAAAGCTCTCCAATATTTAGAATTTTAGTTCAATAAACTTTTGATACTGCTGAGAAAGAAAAAAACTAAAAAAAGTCAATTAAGTAAAAAATTGGTTTGGAGGATGGCGTTGTATCATTCGAGCATATGATATATCCACAAGACGCAAAGTCCAAAAAGTGGTATACAAAGATTCAAGAAGAGGAACACTTGAAGTTGAAAAAACTACAGCCAAAAGAAATGATAACTTTTTTCTATACATTTTATACTAACATTAATTCATAACAAAGAGCTTATATTGTACTATTTGATTAATTTTTTCTGTAAAATAGCATTAGTTTTTATAGGTAATTTTTGTATTGATATTTTATTCTTACTGCATTCTCCATTTAAGTAACAAAATGTATATGCTTACAATTATTCCTAACAAGTTAAATTAAAGTTGCACATTTGAGACACATTAAATACTCTTTTTCATTTATGCTTCTCGCCCTGTTCATCAATGAGACTGAAGATTCTAGAAATTTTGAGCAGCCCTCTCTTATTCAAAATGGGCGATTTTTTTTTTTTTTTAAGAAATTTTGAATTTTTATTTTTGTGAGAAGAAGTTATGTGATTCATATAAAGTTTTCTAAGGATTGGGATGTGATTATAGGTCGAAAAAGAGTAATTGTATTGAAACTAAATATAAACATGAAATTTTGAAGTAAAATACTTTGAAGTGTTTGATTTCAATAAACAGGAGATAATTTGAGTGCGTTTTAATTAAATTTTCATACAAAAATGTTACAAATCTATATTTCTTAATGATAATCTTTTAATAAAAAATATGAAGAAAAAACAATCAAATCTCTCTAGTTGATCATGTGTCCTCTCTTTGAAACTAATCAAATCCCTCTACGTATCAACTTTGTATTTGCTACGTATTTATTGTGTATTTCCTATGCATCTACTGTAAATTTACAACATATTAATGGTGTATTTACTAGTCAAACCCCGCAACCGCGCACTACCCCTTGGACCCCTGACATATGTGTGAAGTGTATAGAAAAAGATATCATTCCTTCAGGCTGTAGTTTATTTTCAACTTCAAGTCTTCCTCTTCTTAGACATTTGCATACTATCTTTCGGACTCTAAGTCCTGTGGGCATATCATATGATTAAAGAATACAATGTCCTTCTCCAAACCAGTCTTCATCTTCATTGGTATTCCCAATTTTTTTCTCTCTCAACGGGTATCAAAAGTTTATTGAGCAAAAATCCTAAATATTAGGAAGCTTTCGTGGGTATTTTCATTTAAAAAAGGAGCAACAACCTTAAAACCTAAATTTGAATGGGAAACCTCTGGGCCGGCTCGATTGAGCTGGCAAGAGAAAAATAAAATATAAAATCCATATTGAATATCTATGTGTTATAACTTAATTGGAATCCGGACACAAAGCTGCGTCCAGACTCTGCATGTGATAATTTCTCCCCACTGTAACTTCCGATCCGACAGCAAAACTATTCTTTACGTGAGGCAGGCAAAGCCGTAGGAGAAATGATGGTGTCGGGGAGATTTAACAGTGAAGAAATGAAGAGGCACAATCAAATGGTTTAGGTTTATTTCTGATTCAGCAAATCAGCCTCCTCTTTTTTTATTTTTTATTTTTTTGAAAAATTAGTGGCAATCATGCCAAATTTCCATTAATAGAATAAAAAATTACAAATAAAATACTACAACAAATATAAGAAAAGCAAGAAAAAAATTTACAAATACTACATTAAAAGCCTAAACTATCAAGCTTAAAATGAAAATACAACATGCTTAGAAATAGACTAAGCAATAAGAAAAACAAAACTTCCACCTAAAGAGAACAAATATAAATGAACAGAAGACTGGAAAATCATTCTTAAATAAGACTTCTTGATCCAAGATCCAAACGGTCATCATGGAATGAACTTTCATCAGCACAAAGAAACATGAGGAAAAAGAACAAAAGAAGCCTCTAAAAGATCACATAAAAAAAGGAAAACAAATACTCGATGATTTTTGACTTACAAGATTTATCTCTCTTAAACTTGAACAAAATACAAAATCTCTTATTTTAGTGATTTTTTACCGTGTAACTTTAGATATGTGGCAAATATTTGGAGTGTAAACAAGTAGAGCTGAGTCGAGTGGTTGTCTTATCGACCTGAGCTTGTTTAATCCTCACTGGGCTATAACTGAAGCTCATTTAATTAGCTCGAACTCGACTCGTTGAAAAATATTCAGGCTCGAGCTCGGCTCATTTGCTTGAGCTTGTTTAAAAAGCTCTAACTTGGCTAATTTGTTCAGCTCAATTTTTAGAATTTTACTTATAATTTTTAAATAAAACACATTAAAAATAAATTTTCCACTGATGTATAATACTCTTTGTACTAGCAACTTAAAATATACATGTTACCATTAATACTTCAACAAAGTTAGAATTCTAAGGACTATAAAGCAGCATAATTCCTTTAAAAATATATATTAAAAGTTTAAGGTTAGAGATATAGACTTAGTGATGACTGTGGATGCTCTAGAACAAACATAAGATTAAAGTGGATGATTGGAACAAACATAAGAATGTATAAACTATAACTCAAGAGCATGCTAACTGAATCTAAAATTAAATCAAAACAATGTGGTATAAATATCTTTTATAACATAGTAACATATATAGTTTTTCCCCAACAAAAATCATAAAGTTTAAATCTAATCTGCAAATATTTCGGGATAAAATAACCAAAGCTAATTCTATGATTCAAACTATGGACATCCACAGGGAGATTTAACAGAATCAATGGGGAAGTCTATCATAGTATTGATCCTAAAGAAAACAAACAATTCTACTACTAAAAAATTATCAATTCATATAGTTTAAAGGAAACATTAGCATAGGTATAAGACTTCAAACTTATTTGATTTATTATCCTTGGAAGTCTACTCTTGTTTATCTGTCATTGTACAAACTTTAGCAAAGCTTTATATTAAAGACATAACAAAATATCAACAAATGATAAGACTCCTCATATGCCCATCTATGTAATATTCCATATTTTGCAATCTTCATAACTCTTTTTCATAGCACCAATGAACATTGAAGCAAATGTGAAAATTAAGATCAAAGAAATATATTAGAACAAACTTAAGCAAAAAATTAGAATAATAAATTGTAAATTAAAAAAAAAAACTTAAATTATATTTCCAACATTGTAACTTCTCATATAATTGGTAATGGAATTTACATCTCTTCATCATCCTCTTCTTTCCACAAAAGAAAAGAGGATCGCATGGTGATATATTAGTGTTTGGTATTAAAACAAAGATGTGCCATGAGTGAAAACAAAATGTAATTAATATAATTACCTTGACCCTTCTTTTTAACCCATAGTGACAGAGAACCCAGTTAGAGTCACTTAAAGAGCTTGTACAGTGCCAACCCCTAATTTGGAGTGATATGTATTAACTACCCTTTCACCTATAATGAATATAGACTCTAAAGATACAATACTAATTGGTATTGATAAAATATCAACAACCATTCTTGAAAGCACGTGAAATTTGGTTTGATTGCTTTCTACCATGCTATAACATCAAACTTCTTACCTTCATTATAATTTTTAAGCCACATCTGACATTATAATTTTTAAGCCACATCTAACCTTCATTGTTAATTTCTAAGATATCTTCCAAATATTTATCCAAATTGAATTCTATGGGCCTAATACTTATTTTTGCTGATAAATATGAAGTGAAGTCATGCCATCCATTATATTTTTTTTTTGTTCATTTTGTATGTTTGTAACTTTGTTTGTGCTTCTTGAAGCAACTCATGTGTTGTCATTGAAGTTCTAAAGGTTAAACTTGCATCCCAAGTTTGAAAAGTCACTCGGAAATAAGTAGGTGACAAGTCTATCTAAGAGATTTGAGGAACAAGTTTAGGCAAAAAAATCTCAGTGCTCGCCTAAAAGTATGCTAATCATAGAAAGGTGTGCTTATCATAGAAATTAGTCACAAGGTTCTCCCATAAACATATTCTAGATAGAACTCCCTCTTATTTTATAAGACAGTTAAGGTAGGGTTAACAGAATAAACAGACTTCATAATTTTGAAGGCACCTCTTTGAGCTCTAAAAAAATGTAAATCAATTTGAGAATATATACTTAGTCTCAAAGGATAGGGCCAAAGTGTTTAGGAACTAACTGTCACGCTTTAGAATCTAATTTGAAAGAATTATTCTTTTATCTTTTAATTTACACAACCAGAGCTATCTATTTTTTTATTAATATAAATACTAGTGAAAATAAAATTATCGATCAAAACTATATATATATATATTCCTTTTCCAAAAATTATGTACACTAATAAGAATATATATAATCATAACATATCTATCATGCCCTAAGTACAAAAGTATAGCAAATGATAAAAAGAATCAAGCTAATAGTAAACTTGAAGAATCCTGACCAGCCTCACACTCCTAATCCTCTGTCCTAGCCTAAAAATATTTAAACTACAAACAATGAGTTAAAAAGCCTAGTATGTTACCAAAACCTACAATTAAACTTAAAGCATGGTAAAGAAGCAACATGTATGTCATCAATTAAATCATAGCAGTAACATTCATATGATTATTAAATAAGTACATAAATAATAAAACTCATATAGTAGCGGTAGAATCTATAATTAGTAAAATAGTATGATATATAAGCTAGTAAAGAAGTACAATAAAAAAACTAATAAATTAGTACGGGTGTTGAATTAATAATTTAGTCATTGTATTAGCACTATCAATCAGTAAGAAAATTGTGTAAAGTGGTAAAATCAAAGCATCCATAAAGACTATCAAAATGGTAATCATGTAAGAGTATACATATAATATTCAGCCATTCTATATTAGTATCAATGTAGTATCATAATCACATGTTTAGTATGAGTTAATTAGTAAATAATGTAGTGAACTAACAACAGTAATATTAATAATAGTAGTGGTATCGATATTAATATCAATAAAATTAATTACAATAATAATAAATCAGTATAGTGAACAAAAAAGCTATACAATATATAACAATGAATCAATAACATATATTTTAGTAATCATGCCAAATAAGTAAGATGGTATGGCTATCATTGTATTTTTCAATAATCAATAATCAGTAACTCACAACAGTTGGCTCAGTAAATAAAGTTGTCACTTTTTACCTGTCGACACGATAATAAATCCTTATAACTCTAAATTATTATATTATTCTATTATTATATCAATAGATAAAACACTCAGCCATAATATTTTAAAAAATACCTATCGGCCCACTATTATATACATGTCAATTAATCTCCAACTAATGGGTCAACTAGTCTTTACTTGTCTTTTATACATATACATTATTATCACAGTACTATAACAATAATAATGATTAGTTATTACTCAATCACATATTCACATTCATTTTTAATGTATTGTAGTAAATAAAGTATAATTGATTATAATATATAATAATATAATATTAATATAGTTATAAATTTAATCAAAATTTGGCATAAATTTTATATAAATCTTTTTTGGTGATTAAAAATTATAAAAAATATTAATCAAATAGCCCATTTTATTTTAAAAAAATATGGTGAAATTGATTTGCAAAACGAACACCTGACGATCCCAAAACCCCCACTTATACCAACATGTGTTAATTTCTTAATGATTTGCACAAATGTCTAAAAATTATGAAAGAAATAGTGTGATTAAATCACTATAATACGTATATTATGGCAAAAATAGTTTGTGGTTTGGACGTATAACAACTCCTAAAAAAATTTATTTGGTAGGGTCAAAATATGAGTTATTATACTAACTTCTTTCATGTGTTTGACGGATTTGTTCATAGCCTAAGCTACTCTTTCCTACTGTCACTACCAATAAGTAATTGCCAAGTAGAACAATCAATATGTTAATTTATACTTTAAATAATAGTCTATCCAATTTAGTATATCGTTAGAGGATTTTTAAGGGTTTTGATGATCAAAACCTTTTTATAAGGATCACCCCACATTTAGGATATATAATCTTTTGAATAATTATAGGTCGGGAACTTTTAGCCTAATTCCTTGAACTATTATTAAACACCTTAACTTATAACAAACACATTTGTGGCCTATTTCATATATGTATCATAAATGTTGGGATTCTTTGCTAGTATAAATAATATAAACAAATTGATGATAGTTAAGTCACCTACTTCAATTGAGCTTGATATATCTTTCATTAATGTTTCATATGGAACACTTAAATAAATTAACCTTCTAACTTATATTTCTAATATACACCAAGGAATGTTTCAAGCACACCGCTTTCTTACTTCACACTCCAATTTAAAATTACACGATATTTTCATATCTTAAATTAGCTTGGAGTTCCACTATCAACCTTAAACATTGTTTTATATGAAGTCACCTTCGAATGATTACAAGCCTGGATATAGTAGTGGCTATCAAGGGAGATCTACTTTAATTAGTATATTCTTAAATAATTTTAAAGCAAACTCTTTTCTATACTTAACTCTTATTGGTCTTAGTAGGCAAAATCAATTGCAAAAGCCTCCACTATTTTTAACTCTTATTGGTCTTAGTAGGCATAATGCAATTGGCTAAGATATTTATTCAATTGTTCATTGGGAATCAGTATTAAACATTTCAATCCTATAGGAATATTTATTAATCTTTAGACAAATGATACCACTAGTTAACCAAATTTCTTATAATAAGTTTAAATCACTCAAGCATGGATGACTTGACCATAATTAACCATTGAAAAAGGCTAGATTCCTCTTCAACTTTAGCCTAAACTAATAAAATCGTATAAAGGTTAGGACCAAATCAAACCCTAAAATTATAGTTTTTATTAGCCATACCACTGAATATGTCTCAATCACATAATAACAACCCTTAGTAAGTTATAATGGGCTCCTTTAACCTAATAAAACTCAAATCAAACCCACTTTACTTCATAAAAATGATCCGACTAATCTTAATTAAATTAATAAATTTTATTATATATTACATCTATATTAGTAAAATTCCATGTAATAATCCAAAAGTGTGAAATAAATTTATTTGAAAAATATGAAAATTTTGAAGTAGAGCATTGTGGTACTAGGCTAGTAACAGTATATATAAATATATATATATATACCTCACTCAACTGCCTCTCTCACTTGGTTGCTTGGCTAAGAAGAAATTGAAGGAGGAGAATAAGAGAAAGGAGAGAGAGAGAGAGAGATTTGATCATTAGAGAATTGTTTAGGAAAAGGCTATAGATCTATGGTTTGATCATTAGAGAATTGTTTTAAAGTTTATGGTGGAATGATGAGGGATCTAGAGGGGTATATGATAGAAATGTCAATACTAGTATAATTTGGGTTGATTTGGAAGATGACTTTTGAGAGTGACCATTTTATGAGATAAATAGCTAAAAATAATTATGAGCAGTACCATTTTATGAGATAAATAGCTAAAAATAATTATGAACGATGAGCTTAGGATATAAAAATGTGATCAGGAGTTAATGATAGAGTTTGGTGGAGTTTAAGAGGATACTGAAGTGTAGGGAATACGACTAGATCCAAGTGATTCCTTTTTGGGTTGATGGCCATATAAAAGTGTTTAAAATAGTTCTATGAATTTAGTTGTTATTTTATTAGCCTTGGAGGATGCTTATGAAGTAATGAAAGAGTTGTGAATAGTTTAGAGTTGGTGTTTAAGAGTGTTGACCTTATTTTTGTGTGAGGTCACCATGAACTACCAAACTCCTAATTTTTAATCCCATGGTAGACAATCATCCTATTGTTCATTATGCCGCCTACAATCACTTGTTTTATAGCTCTTTAATTCATAATCGATCACCCCTACAATCAACATTCAATCAAACTTCAATCACTATCTACAATCAACAATCATTGGTTACACTCACTAAACTACAATCACATGAGCAATTGCAACCTTGCATTATAATCTATTGACCTAGTACACTGCCTTGCACAGTAAACTAACCTCCTTGATTTTAGTCATGATCCTTTAATAGAACCTTATATAAATCACTTATCAATAGACCCTTCAATCATCAACTGGCCCATTTGACATAGTTGAGCTAACTCAAGCTAGCCCAATTGGTTATACACCTTAATCACCTCTATTTAAACTCCAAATGAGCTTTAATCTTCACCAAACTTATCTAAGTATCATTCATAGTGAATTGGACCTAACAGGTCACCCTGACTTAGTCAATAGGTGATATGGTCAACTAAGCTGAGGTCTTGAAAAACCAAATATAATTGAGCCAAATCATTACATCACTCAATTCAAAACCATCAAACACTCAAAACCACTTTATCATGTGGTTTAAGGGCATCCAAACCTATCATGAGTCAAATCATGATGAGTACCAAGTCAATACATTAAACTTGATCAAACCCATTCATCCATCTAACTTTCCATTCAAACATCAATCTCATTTCTTCAAACTCTTTTCCATTGACCGCATCAGTAAGATAACCATTCTTAAAGCCTATCCTAGTCACCCTTGACCAACTGATTTTTAAAACAGTGAACAAACTACAAAACCCCATCAAATGGTCAAACCAGCCAATACATTTCATTTCTCTCCAAGCAAGCTCATCCAACCTATTCAAAATCAATCTAGACCATTCCTAAGCATCGCACAAACTCATCCAAGCATTGATCTGGCCATATTAAGCTAGATGGTTCCTCCATATAAAAATGACCCAAGGTCATTTTTCTCTCCTACCTAGCCGATGAACATTCAGGCATCCCACAAGAATGATCCTTGCCATTCAAATGAGCCCCGACACCTAAATTAGGCAAAAGGTTTACAAGCCCTCAATCTATTGAATCTCACTCTATAGACCAAATCTAGTTGCATATTTGCTTTTATTTGTTGAAAAGTGTAAAGCAATTATAATTATACTTTCTTTGAGAAAATTCGAACATAGTCCTTTTGAGTTTCTTTAAGTTTAATAGTTGAACTCATCATTATAAATGATAAATCACATTTCGTGGCGAGAATATCATTCCTTAATGGGTTTAGATTATAAAATTATAAATTTCATCACGACTATCATTATTAAATTAAAGAAGGAACTACATATGATCCTAGAGGGTCAAAATGATGTTCGATCAAATATTTAGCTACAATAATATAAATGTATTATCATTAATTTCATATTCAAAGACATGTTGATAAATGATATATCTCTCAGAAAAAAGAAAATATAACTTATTATCTATTGTTTAAATATGATGATAATGATCATTTTTAACTTCAATTTTCCTAAAGAGAATAATTTCTTTTTCCAATTCTTGTTAGGAGCTAAATAGATGGAGTTTGATTGTTTTAGGGGTCTTAAATCTCTTACGAAGGCAAACCTTCATAGTTAATTATGTTGACCTCATTTTTCACTTAAACCCTTGGTCAAAGGGTTTGTCATGGTCAAATTGACCAGGCGAAGCCCCAAGACCCCTCCCATTCAATTCAGTGGGTCAAACCAAGTCTGTTGAGCCCAGACCCAGGCCTTGAGTCAACCTGGTTGACCATGTCAACCTAGGTTGACCCAAGTTGATCCAAATGCTTTGTTTTGATTTCAAATCAATTCAAATCTTCTCAGGCTCGCTTCTCTCCTCCCTTGGACCTAGTGGGTCAAACCCAACCCATTGGGCCCAGTCCTGTGCCCTGGGTCAACTTGGTTGACCAGGTCAACCCAGGTTGACCCACTTACCCTATTTAAGTCCAAATTGATTTTATTCCAATCTAAGCCCTATTCTTGGACTCAACCCACAACCTTGAACCTTTTTGACTAGGTTGACCAACTCAACCACTGATTTGGTTAACCCAATTATCTCTTTGGTCAATTTGACCTATTTAGGTCAAATTTAGACCCATTAAGTGCCTTGAATTATTTCCTATTGATCCCTAGAGCCAAATCCTGGCCAAATCAACTCAATCTCCCTCTTAATTCACCCTAGAATAGATCTAAGCCATTTGTTCAAAGCTTAGACCTATAAATAGGGAAATTAGGGTTCTTTAGAAGGACCTTTTTTGCTCTTGCTCTCTCTCTCCAAGCCTCCATAGCCTGCCAGACTTTGTGAGAGAACTCCCTTACATACCTTCCACCTTTCCCAAGCCAAACCCACTGCCAATACCCCGCCGGCGGTGAGATCTTCGGCCAACTGAGACTTGAGATGTACTAAGGTGATTTCCTGACAATCCGTAGCTCATTTGATCGCGACTTCAACTAAATATTTGTACGAGGACAATCTACAAGCTCAACAGAACTTAAATCCCCAAGATCCAACGGTTAGATCTCTAAAAAATCCTTAACTTATGTCACTACACTTAGGGCTAATTAACATTGTATATAACGCATTTTAGACTATGATTTTGGTCCTCCATAAATGTTATTCACATATATTACCTAAATTTAAAATTTTATTATTTTTGGTTAAGCCGTTCGAAAGAATGAGTCAAAAAATGTGTTAGGGCTTCAGTTTCGCCCTAGGCTTGAGTGTACAAGATCTCAATTGTTGATTGTTTGATCAATGGAGGAGATGGAGATCCTGTTATTCCACGATCTCTTTTGAACCTCGGAAACGAGTTTGCAGTTTTGCTTTCTGTCTGGCGAGATCTCTACAGTTTGTTCCAAATCGCAGATGATTCGAAGGTCCAGCGCCCGTGCCTATGTGTTTAAGTGGCGGGCGTTGATTTTCACGCCGCGGCAATCATTGTCAATGATTGCGTGGCGGCATAATCATTGAAAATTATTACCTGCAGTTTGAGTTGCATAATCCCGAGCCGACGCGTGTATGACCGCTGCCGCCATTTTAATTAAATTATTTCATTTTAATTAAATTATTTTAAATTATTTTTAAAT
>NW_021318595.1:747298-853233 GCF_001605985.2 Dendrobium catenatum
GAGAGAGAGAGAGAGAGAAAGAGAGAGAGAGAGAGAGAGAGAGAGAGAGAGTTTTAAATCAGAATGAATGATTTTTTATTTTATTTTTTAAGTTTTTCACTATTTTCCCTATTGCAAGCTCCAAACTTTCAAGGGATGGCTAGGATTGATTGAGCTTGCACTCCAAATGCTTGCTAATTGGAAAGTAGTTATACGTTTAGGCAGAAGAGTGGTTGGAAAGGTGAAGAGGCCATTGGCCATTTTCCATGGGGGGACCATTTGCATGCTCTATAGTTATGACAAAGATTTGAACCCTTATTTGGGGTTCCTTGTGAAGCCCCCAAAAGCAGGTTTAGGCAGACAACAGGTGATGTGGATGAATTTTTTCAGAGTTTTAGCTCAAGTTGACTTAAGCTGACCAATTAAGAGAATTTTTTAATTTTGTTGACTATTTGACCAGTCAAATGGTCAAAGCCAGCTGAGGTGGACTTAGAGGAGGGTTTTAAATTATGGTGGAATGAAATTCGAGGAGTTTGAAACAATAATTTTTTTATGTTTATGAAAATTTGAATGCAAGTGTATGATTTGAGTAATTTAGGTGACTAGTCAACTCACCGTGAATTAATTCATATTGAATTGAGTTCACTCGAAGCATGGAGTGTAGTGCACTCGAGTGGTTTAGATTTTTGGTCTAATTTTGAATTTGCTTTGATTTGATTTGAGTTTGGATTGAGTTAATTTTGGATTTGGGTCGATTTGGATTTAGTTAATCTCATACAAAGATGAGATCAACACCTTGCTCTCATTTTATTTTGCTCTCCAAGAAGTCCCTACACATCTTAGCTCCTAGTGTTTTTTTGGCATTTAGAGATTGCCAGTGACGAGATAGATGGAGTATCGTAAGCTTGTCCATCCAAACTCCTTCAACTCTTCATCTAGCCTTCGTCTGACCTTTCTATCTTCATCAAAACTGTGAAGGAGCTCTCAATGAAGAAAACAAACCGTTAACCAACTCTTAATATCGTATGCATGAAGGTAACATGCAAACCCTATGTTCTTATCTAGGTTTCTAAATATGATTGAGAAGGATGCAATAATGACCCTCAGAATATTCCCTCATTCTTTCTTTCATCATACCCTACCTCTGTCTAAAGTTTTATATCGTTTGACGCCTCATATTGACAATTAAAAGTAAAAGCTAACTCTATGGTTTTCAGCCTTCTCGTGAGGAAGGCAAAATCTCCACCGTTCGTTCAATCTATTTGATTCAGATAGTCAAGATATCGCCATCTTTGAATCCCGTTTAACTGTTCTATTTAGCCTAACTGCGTTATTAATTCGTAATTTTAAATGAAAAATAAAATGTATTTTCATCGTAAAACTTTTAAAAATTCTAGTAAGTTGTGTAGTTAACCAAATTAAGTATATAATACTTCTATGGATTTGTATTTTCAAGCACTATATTTTAAAAATAAATTTGGATCAAAATGATGAAAATTAAGAGAGTAATACGGCTTATATTGATTTATAAACTTACCTTATAGCTCTCTAAATATTTGTTAATTCATGCCCAAATTTGAATGGGATGAATTGGGATATATTCTTGAAACCCAATAATATTCCTAGAGTCATTTGATGCCATCATAGCTTACATTTGAATTTCCAAAAATCTATGTCATATTTTGAGCAAGATTTTTTAAAATTCATAGTAATTTTATTTCTTGCCCAATTTTTGCATGTTAGGGCTCTATGGAATCAATATGATGGGCACTTTGATTTAAAAATAAATCCAGGATATGTTCATGCATGTATTAAGGGTAATTAATGGCTCTTCAATGCCTATTGATTTTCCTATATTACCCCTAAAATATGCATAATATTAAGTTCAAATTAGGAGGGGAAGTCTTTCAGGATGTCCTCTACATTTTCTAAACTTCTTACCCTAGTTTGATGTATATCCTTTATGTATGTGACCTATAACTTTGATAATTCACTACATTCAATTCATAGAGCATCTGAAAATTAAATTGTTGTGCTTTGATTGTGCGCATACAAGGGTTAGATATATGAATTTGCAAACCTATTTGAACTTTGGTGACACTTAAGGATAATAATTAAGGACAAAGTCTAGTTAACTTAGAAAGATTCTAGAAATTCATACATACATCCAACATTAATAAAACTTTAAACTAGTAAACTTAAACACATTATACACCATAGGAATAAATTTAACCCTTATTCAATATTAATTGACCATTAAACAAAATTAAATGAAAATCAACCCTTAAAATAAAGGCTGATTCTTAAAAAAATAACAATAATTCAAATAAAATTCATAAAAAATATAAAATCAATTTTAATCAATTATAATTAACCTCCAAAATCAAATAAAATAAAATATCTAATTAATTTTCAATGAAATTTAATTAATAATTAATTACTCCTTAATTAAAATTTAATTAAATAAACTCATTAAAAATAAAATACAAATCAAATTAATCCCAAAATTTCAAGGATTCATCCATTAGTTATCCTTGACCAATCTAATTAATTTCATAATTTTTGGAGTTAGTTTGATATCAAAACTACCTAAGTTTTTTGCACATAATTAGGCTATTTAAATAATTCAATAAATAACCAATTTCAATATTAATAAATAAAAATAATAAATATAGTTTATATATATATATGGTATGTTTAAATTATGGTGGAGTCTGACAACCTTTTTTGTATGCAGTCTGAGCCTATTGTACATTTTCAAATCAATCAATAAATAATTTTTTTATATATAGTCTTTTATTTTTATTACATTGCTCAATGCATTGCATTTATATGGGTGGTTGTTTACATTAGTGGGTAGTAATTTGTCTAGGCTTTTCTCGGTGTACATGTTCTAGACTTTGTCGGAACATGTATACTAGATTTAGGACGATATGGTACTGGGTACCATATACAAAAACACCTTTACCCTGACATACATATATACATTTATTTTTATTTTATGCAAAATATACTAGCCCAATACACAAGCCAAATTCCAAGGTATGGGGGGCCTAGGGGATGTCATAGTTTTCCTATGGTTAGAGCCATTATGCTGCCAAAATTTCTAAAAAAAAATTAGGAGTTAAAATTTAGTTAGGTAAACTATTTAAACAATAGAGTTCTTAGCGAGTCATCTTGTTTGTGTCATTTGAATATAAAGTCAAAATTATTCACTCAATTTACTATTTAAGAGTGATCTGATTCATTATTTGATCTCTTAGGATATTGTTGATCTTATCATACACTATATCTAGGATGATTGCTTATGTATTAGGTTATTAATTGGCAATGCATTCCAAGTAAGCATAAGCCTAGAGATATTTGCACACCTCAAAATCCTTTTTAGAAAAAAAAGTATAAAAAATCAAGGATATATTTTTTTTTAAATTAATGATATTTTTGAACGATTGATTGATATTTTTAAAATATGTAAGTCAACCATCATATGTTTTAAATCTAGAATGAGTGTAGTCTTCACCTTAATCAAAAGTTTTCTCTTCAAAGATGTAATTGACTGTAGGAGCTTGCCTTTATAGGAATCCAAGATCTTAGGATAAAATAAACCCTGTCTTAATTTGCTAAGATTGGGGAAACATCTTCTTGATGTTGACTAAAGCTAATCTAAAGTTAGTTTCATATTTGAAATGATAGTTGTATGTGAATACTTTCCTTTGGAATGAATTTTAAATCCCCTATGCCAAATTTTAATACGAAAATAAATTGTTTTCTCAAGTTGATAATGCAGTGTTAGTTTATCTTTCGAGGTAAATATCGCAAATTATGCATATTTGTCTAAAGAAACACTAAATCCCAAATCAGTGGTCATATCATTTAATTTGACTGCAATAAATTATTTCTTTTCTTAAGTCGATAATACAGTGTTAGTTTATCTTTCGAGGTAAGCAACACTAATTATGAATATTTGCACCATGCATTCCACTATATTAGTCTAAATTTTTATATTTATTCATATATCATTAAAATTTTTAAATTACATAAAAAATAATAAGATTTAGTTTATATTAAAAAAGATAGAGCCATAGAGGTAGACCTAAAAAGTCTTGACTAGAAAATATTAGAAATGATATTTTTTAATTAGATATAAATAATATTTTGACTCTTAATCAACAAAATGAAGAAAAAAAATTCATGTAGTCTATCCCATGTAGCATGACAAAAAATTGACGTTGTTTTATAAAAAAATCATTAATATTAATTTAAATAAAATACATTTTAATAAATTTTGATTTAATATTAATTTAAATAATATCTAAATAAATAGAAAAATTGAAGTGTAAGAACAATTTTATAAAAAAATTGTGGTATTTTCGTTAATTCCCACTTCTTGTTGTAAGGATGATTAGAGAAACTTGATGACACGGATGGCTTTCCAAAACCTTTACTACCCTCGAGGCGGTGGCGTGGTGCATCCTCGAGCAAGCAGCGTTTCCGGGCTTGGAACCACACGCAGAGGAAAATCTCTACATGCTTTGTTTACCGTCGCTTCGTTTCTCTCGCTCATACTTGCAAACGAAGCCCGGAGGATTCCGACCACCTCTAACAAGGAAGGTTTCTACATTAGCTGAAAAGGAGGCTGCTATCTCACCACTCCATTCCGTCTTCCCTTTAGCTTCCCCGCTTCCAGTTTTCACCTATCCGAGCTCTCAGAAACTAGAAATTGTACACATATTATTTTAATCGGGGAGGACAGGGCCTTTCAGAATGAGGACGATAGTTGCGCGCTTGATCCAATCGCATTCGCTGCCATCTAGATTAAGGTAACTTTTCTCTGGACCAGGTTTTTTGTTTATTTCTACATCTTTCAGTTCCTAAAGAATTTATGCTGATTTTTTCTATTATTTTTTAATTTTCATTCTAAAAGATAGATCTTTTTGATGTGAAGATGTACCGTATTGGTTTTTTGTTTGCTCCTATTTTTCTACTTTAGGTCACATATATCGTAGGCATCTGATGGAGCTCCATTGCTTGGATTGTAGAATGCCTAATGGGGAATGTTGCAGCGAATGAGCTACTTAACCTGCTTAGACTGATATTAGTCATTCAATGTGGAATTTCGGCCATTTATTTTTGCTCGTCGTATCATTTGATTTAATTCTTAAATTATTTATTAAGCTAGTTGTTTTCTTTCTATAAAGCTATTCCTAATCACTTCTTTTTTAATTAATTATTTTTAGTCTTAGCACTCTCTAATTGATCAATAAAGTTGCTTTGGAGAAGTCAGTTTTGTTGATGAACATTACTTCTATACAAAGGTTAGATTGCATGTTTAGTTTTTAATATTACTTTGAGGCTAAATTTAGATTGCTTATATGACTTTTAATAAAATTTTATCTAAATAATCATGGAACCAATAGAAATACCATTTGTAGCACTCCTAGTTTTTTTTCTTTGAAAACCTGTTTTCCCTCGTGGATTATGTTTTTTGCTTCTGTAGGTAGTCTACCTGATCGTTCATTTGGGAAAAAAATGGGTTAGGTATCCACATGTAATTTTTTGTGGGGATGGGTGTTGTAGTATTTAGATTAGCTTTAAAATGAATGAAATACATACTGATCAATCAAAATTTGTATACACTTAGGGGCGTAAATGAGTCGTGGCTCGATAAGCTCGACTCGCGAGCTCGTTAACGAGTCGAGCTTGAGCCGGCTCGACTCATTTACACCCATTAAACTCATCTCAAAACTAATCCAAAGGCTATAAAATTCATCCGAACCAAATTTGCGTTAGGTTGTCCAAATCTAAATTTTTTTCTTGTTCATTTTCGTATTTGTTTGTCTTGTGTTGTTGTGCTTATTCTCTTGGTTCAGCTACACAGAATTTTTTTGCATTTTAGAATCTTTTGGAGCAGAAAGAATTTAATGTGACCCTAATTTCTGCCAACCTGCTGTATGTATATAACAGTTCAGAAGGTCTATTGAGAAATGGGAGGCTGCTATCCACAGGCTCAAATAAAGTTGAAGAAACGTTTAAAGTTGAGGAAGCAGAAACAGTAAAACCTGAGGCACCTGGACCGGAGAAGGTATTAGCACTTCTCTTAGATGCACCGCGATTACCATTTCAAATGGGAATGTTATCCTGGCTTTGTTCTATCATGTCTGACTGTTCTCAACTTGGGGAATTGGTGGGTTGGGGTCTTGATGGTTTGCATGTTGGGGCTTTGACGCAGGTTCTTGTTTTGGGTGGAAATGGATTTGTTGGCTCTCATGTTTGCAAAGCGGCTCTGCAGCAAGGTTTATCTGTTTCAAGTTTTAGCAGGTATTTAGACTTCATTAGAATTGTCATGTGTACCTTTCATTCATCTGCAGAAATGCAACATTTCTATGCTTTTGATGCCTCTATCGAATTCAACACGTTATTGGTATCCATCAATCTCCTGACTATTCCTATTTAGTATGGTAGGAGTTTGGCATTTTTTCAAAATGCCTCTACTTTTTGGCCAAGAAGAAAGAATGAAAGCAACACACAATTCTTATTCTCTATTCGTGTGCCCTGTGGTTTGTTTGGTTTGTGATATAGCATTGGAAACTTAGGGTAAACTGGTTGAATGATTTGGAAAACAGTCTATTTAAATTTTATCATATGATACACAAGCTAAAGTTAATGGTGTCATGTGGTGTCATTCTGCAAAGTTGCATTTTCACAGCCAAAGCATTTGTTTCATCTGTGGAAAGTGTTAGTCCGGTCCTAAGGCCAGCTGAGCCGGTCCAATCTGGATCGGTACTTTGCTAAAAGAGGAGGGGGTGGAACCAAGGGGAAGAGAGAGAGGGGCCGGTTGGATAGATGGGGCCCACGACTTAATTAAACTTGCTTTGGGAGGGAAAATTTGAATTAGAGGCTTTTTAGGGATTTTGTATTTGTCCTCTTTGTTTTAATTAGTTCCTTTGGGAGAATTAGGGTTTTCATCTTGAGTTTGAAATCAAATTTGAGATCTCGAATTAGTCCCTTTAGGCTCTAGGCTTGGCTAGAGATTTGGAGTATTGTTTCTTCCTCTCGAATTGAAGAAACTTGTATCATTTGCTGTTTTCCAGTATCGGCTAGTGGAATTCTTCGATTTTCTCACAGTTGTCTCCATATTTCTAAAGAAGGTTGCTTTACCGTTTCTGTTTTCTGCTGTATTCAGCAGTTTTCTTGCTGTTTTTCACCAATGACTGCTAGGTTTGCTTGCGAACTCAAGTATTTCCCTTAGGGTTACTTGCAAACTCAAGTATTTTCTATCAGAAAGACATGGGTGTGAGAGTGTCAGAGTATTTAATTATGTAGAAAAGTGGAAATGGATGGGTTCTTAAGTCAATTACATCAAAGGACTTGTCAATTTGAAGAGGCAAGATAGTTTGGTGAAAGAAAATTTTAAGAGTTTCAAAAACTAGTTGCGTATCTGCTAACTGATTCCTTCCATATTAGTTATAAACCTCTGGGAATGGGGCTTCAGTTTTCTGCTGAAACTTTATATGTTGTAAAACATTTAACAACCTTTTGAGGGCCTGATAGAGTATCTAGAGATGTTCTTAAAATGAAAATGGTGGCATTTAATAGTTATGAAAGACATCTAAAATAGGATTGCACCTGTACTAATTTAACTTGAAATTTCAAACGTGCCTTACCTTATACATTGTGCCATGGCGCCAAGCAGGACAAACTTTCAAATTCAGCCTTGTAATTAGTATCCTTTATACAGTCCTATGAGGTTAAGGCTCTCTAATTCAGGTCTTTATAAACAGCTCATCTTTTTATAATGCTCACAAGTAACGTACTCCTTTTTTATCTGTAATGATTCTTTCAATGATCTCTACCGCAATTGTTCAACATATAGGACTGTTTTGTAACATTTCGTTAAACAAGAGAAGTTAATGAATATTAATATTGTTTCTTTTCTAACTCTTTTCTTAGATCTGGACGGTCATCCATTCAGGAATCTTGGGCTGATAGTGTTGTCTGGCACCAAGGTTGTCTTGTTAGTGCAAATAGCATTGTTATTGCTTTTCATGCATATTTATATAAAATTGAAATTTTATTTTCTTATTTTGTAGGAAGCCTTCTTGTTCAAGATTCACTAAAACATGCCATGAATGATGTCAGCGCTGTGGTAGGTAGATGCAGCTGGTCATTTATTCTTAATTCAATTCATTATAGGTCTTTCAAAAATGCTTATATGTACTACACAACACATCTCCATATAATATAAATAAGATGAGAAAAATACTATGTTGGAACTTGTGTTTTGGGTTGTAAAATAATGGGTGAACTTTCTGCTGACTAGAAATGCAAATTGTAAGCTTGAAGCACAGTTTTTTCTGATGAAGCCTTGATATAAGGCACCTGTGTTAGTTTTAGCTGTTGTGAGAAAAGATTGGCTCATGCCTGATTTTCTCATCGGAACTCATTTATCAATCCGCATAACCCCTGCATGGCATTGAGGAAAGCGCTGCTGGATGCCCACCCACGCAGCTCGATGCATGATTGCTGCTGGAATCAAAGTGCTTACATGGGCTTCAGGAGCTGCTTGATGGGTTGTGAATCTTTAGCATTTCAAGCACGTTTATTGAACTGGCAAAAAGATATATGACATGAATCTTAACGTGGCCAAATTGCCTATTTGTATTTTGCACCAAAGTGGAGTAATTATGAAAATAGGCTCTGTTTAAAGTACCACCACTTATAAGCAAATTGATGTAGGGGGGGGGGGGGGGGGGTGTGTGGGGGGGGGGGGAGATTGGGGTGCATTGATTGCCTTCTTCAATGGGAATCTTAAATTGGGAAAGGAATTAAGGGCCTTTCAAAATTTAAATTCAAATTAAGTTGAATTGATTGAATGGACGTTCTCTGATTTAACTCTTTCATTTATGGAAGGTTCTTTTCAGATTTAAATAGATTGAAATCTAAATTAAAACTTACCAAACAATTACAACCTTATTTTAGGAAAGTAATTGAAATTTTAAAAGTAGAGGGAAAGAGGGAGGGGGGGATATTTTAATTGGAGAGAGAGGGAGGGGGAGGAGTTGTTCACATTCAATGAATGAGTCTAGGTTCAATGAACATGGAAATTGGAATTAATTCTAATTAATTTCAGATTAGGAGAGATTTGGGGGGTTTCCTAAAAGAGATTTACTAATTAGGAAAGTTTTTGAATTTCAAATATCATTTGAATTCAAATTCATAGACTTCCCAAATTAATAATAAGATATTTTAGGAAGGTGTTTATAAGGCCAATTGAATTTGAAACAAGGGTTTGGAGGGGGGCTTGCCGGCGTCTAAGGTTTGGGCTAGGGAGGCCGACGGCTAAGGAGGGGCCAAAACTTGGGATTGAGGTGGAGAGGTTGGCGGCCGGCGGTTGGTAAGAGTAAGAGAAGTGGCCGATGGTTAGAGGAGGGGAAGAGGGGTGCTTGGCCGATGATCAATGGAGAAGGAGAAGGGGGGTTTAGAGAAAGAAAGATAAACCTTGAGCCTGGACGTTTCCTGCGGCTAATGAGTGCTACGTTGCCCTCATCTAGGGACTTCAAACCATGAGCCCGGACACTTCCTGCGGCTGTTGGGTATTTTGTTGCCCTCATATAGGGGCTTCCACTTTCCTAAGAACTCCCATAGCTCCCAAGAACAAAGTGTAGAAAATTTCCTCTTAATATTCATCCATCCTCCTAATACAATACCATGGGCCTCTATATATTGGCCTCAAAACAAAAGAAACTCAAAAGACAAACATGACCCTAGAGCTTACATAGGACTACTCCCTCAAGTGAGGGTAAAAAAGGGAAAAATACATAAATAAATAAAAATACAAATAATACTTAAAATAGAATAGTGCGATTAGGGCCGTCGATCTTCGTCTCCTTCTTTGATAAGCTTTCACGGTTGGATGTCCGCATCCCAAACACAAACACAAAAAATAATTTCATGTTTTATTTCATATTTTCATTTCATATAGTAATTATGCCCGATGATGGCTGCATTGCCTAAGCTTGGGTGTGGTGCTGGTTTTGTTGATGACATCAACTTATTTTGGGGTTTTAAATTAACTGATCAAATAGTCCCCTAAACGTGGTTTAAACTATTCTTTAAATAGTTGATTATGAATACAAAATGAGCCCATCATAAGAAATCTATTGCCAATACAGAAAAGTAAATACTTATATTCTCCTTTCACATTATATATCATGTTGTAATAGAACTCTTGGAATACGGAGAATTATGATTTTATCATTTTGTTTCTCCTGTTTTCCAACGGAAGTTGCGCCTGGATTTTATGACTTTGCTAATGTCCTCAAACCTGCCATCTCCAATCTCATGTTATCTATGATTTGAAAGAAATAAAATAAAATAAAATAAAATAAATAAAAACTGTGAAATGCATTAGCTTAACTCTGCAATGGTGTCGATCAGTACCTTCTGAAGGAACTCATAAAATTTGATTGTTACACACTTTATCGTATTATATACTTCATGGTGCAGGTATCTTGTGTTGGTGGTTTTGGATCATATTCTCATATGTACAAGATTAATGGGACTGCAAACATTAATGCTATCAGAACTGCCGCAGAGCAAGGTATTTAATTATTTATCTGCCACTATTAACTGAATAGAATCAGTAGGTTTTGATTTTCCAACTTTTTGTTTGGTTGTTATGTAAAAGGGCTGCTGTTCTGGAAAGTGTGAATAATGTAAGTTACCATCTGTCATCATGTTAAGAGGACGCTCTGCCTATGGCTAAGTCCATTTTCTTTTACTTGTAGGTGTCAAAAGATTCGTGTATATATCAGCTGCTGATTTCGGTTTGGTAAATTATTTATTGCGGGGCTATTACGATGGGAAGGTACTATTTTTGCCCTTTGTTAAGGATTTTAAAGAATAGCCATTCTTCATCAACGAATACAGTTTTAACTTGTAGTTACATACTCTTGGCATCCTTTATTGCAACTTGGCCTATATAAAATTTATGAAATAATTATTGAAATCCAAATTGTAAGTCTTACATAAGCCTGAAGTTCAGATTGGCAAGTGACCTCACTGAATTGCTTGGAGGCCATCATTTCGTGCAAGATTTTTTGAAAGGGTTTAAAGTGTAAATTTGCAGTCCTTATTTGCCATTCCAATTGCTTGAATCTTGTAATAATTTTCAGGTACTTGGTCTTTACATGGGTCATGAAGAGTTGATATACAGTTGATACATTGAAATAGTGATACCTTTCATCAATGATATATTGACATTTATTGGCCAATATCACGCAACCAAATGCCAACTAACTCAAGTTGACCTTTATGTGATTGAGGCCATGATTGAACGTTCTAAAACTACATGGAAAATAAGAATAACTTTACTCTTAGAAATAGAAATTAATTACATGTTGGATGAAGTAGTAGAATATTGGAGAAAATGTTTAGAATATAAAGATCTTATAATTATTAGAATAATGATTTAGTGCATGATATGTAACTTTAGAAGGTATAATGTTAATATTTTCTTCCAATATCATTAGAAGCTAAGGTTATACCTAGGTCTGATTTGTTTATGTATCTCGGATCTATTATAAAGAGGAATGAGGATATAACTTCTATTGTTAATTTTGAATGGTTAAAATTGAGAAATTCCTTCAATATTGAAATTGGCACAACAGTGGTTCTTATGTCATTGCCCTATAAGCAATACACTCTATATGTTAGTTTTTACAACCTTGTCCTATAAGCAAGGTGACCTATATGATTAAGTTTACTTGATTTGGTTTTCGATGTATCACATGTTTTAACCTGTGTATGGACGTGATGACACACCAGGGTCCTTATATTGACTAGGAGATAGCGTGATTGTATTAGGTTCCTTGACCTATTTTTCTTGGTCAACTAAGTGGACATTGAATATATTTGAGCTAGGAAACTTAGAGGTATTATAATAATTTGATTCTTGAAAAAGCGCTTTGATGACTTGTTTTTGAGATGATGGTGTCCTTAAGTCATCTCAAGATGCACTGAAACTCCTAGATTGAAGTAGGGTCATTTGCTACGGTGCATCAACACTTTTTTTCATATCTCATCATCTGCATTGATGCACTTGCATAAACATTGGTGCTCATATTTGTCAATTATTGGCATGAAACCAAATCTATAGCTCTATTGTATTATTTAAACAGATTTTTATTTAGTACTTTAGTATATTTTTGTAGGGTATCAATATGATTAATGGTGCACCGATGAGAGTATCTTATGGACATGTAGTACATTATTCTAATTACAGTAGAGGGTTATTTTGCCATTCAGATTTATCTATTTTATTTGTTATTGCATAATTGTAAATATCTTACCCTTGTCTACTAGTTGTTATGGAACTTACAATCTAATCTTTATGTAATTTTTTTTTTTTTTATTTTTATATAGATTTGAGTCACTTAGGAGTGTTTTGAAACCATTTGGTAAAAATAAGGAATAATTTGGAAGACCTTATTATGTATTCATTTGGACAAATAATATAGGTATGTGAGATAATCTAACAACCTTTATGTCATTTTTTTACGGTGCTATCTCATTATGAGATTATTGTATCGTGAATGATTAATAGTTTTTTTACCAAGCTTGAGGCATGTTTGCTTGAGGCATGTTTGCTATCAATTTAGCTCTTTATTAACCATAAAAAAATAATTAATCCTTAGGAGTGCTTGTGTATTTCAGTGCATTGATCTTATTAAGAGGAAAGTTGTTGGGTAATCATCAATATTAATGTATTAATCTTATTAGTTATAAAACATAAAAAATATTCGGAGAATCGAGTTTGCAAACTGGCATATTCCTATAGTTGTCATTGATAGATGTTGCAGTGGAACACAAAATAATTTATGCCATGAGAAAGGCTATTAAGATCACCCTGACAGCTGTCATTGTCACGACCCGACCCGGTGAGCTCTTGTAGGCGAGGCGGGAACAGATGGTCGGACGGTAGATCAAATATATAAATCCTAAAACTATCACCTTAACATTTGAAATAATCTCTAAAACATCAAATTGAAAATACATAAACATAAAATCAGGCATAACCATAAAATTACCTTTTCTCAGGCGCAACTCTTCTATAGTATACATTGCCACCCCTTCTACTCATTTTGATTTAAAATAACTACACCTGAAAAATGTTAACAACTAACATTAAGCTAAAGCTCAATAAGTAAAAAATAATTCTAAACTACAGTAATTAAGGCAAAATGAACAATATGCTAAATGCTAATTTCATTTGAATATAACATAATTTGTTTAATATAAACATAACATTAAAAATAAACATTAATCATAAAATTATATCATTTCATAATTCATTTTCATATACATATCATTATTCATAACTTTCTCTTTTCGTATATATTACAACCGTCACAGAAGCCACCGTCAAGTACCATAAAGGTACTTATTTACCATTTTCCTTTTCCATATCCTTTACAATTTTAACGTGCATGAGTTCAGCGTTCACATCTAGCACTATTAGGGGGTGAGCTCCGTTATTTCAGCATGCACATACAAGCATTCAATATAACATTCATATCATAATCATATCATCTCATTTCATCTTATTTCATATGACATATAAACTTATAATATAATGCCATGATATATATCATGAAAGTTGTTTGATCAATCATATGATGAAATAACATAATCATGATCTAAAATGACCATTAAATTTTCATAAGCATTCTTGGACTTTTAAAATGTAAAATCGAGGAGAAAACAAAAGTATTACTGAAACAAAGAATCATATATACTTATCGAAAGTAGGAATTCGATTTCTCTTGCTAATCCTCCTTCCTTCGAGGCCACCACGATTATTACCTATAAGAATTTATTTTTCAATTTAAAATCTACAAAATAATTTAAAACAAAATCTTCTCTTTCTAAACTATTCTAGGTTATTTCTTTCCCTCACTCTCTCTCTCTCTCTCTCAATTCAAACTTAAAGCATACATATATTCTAAAAATTCCTTATTTTGTATAATTATATATTTTAACCAAAATAACCTTTTTCCATAAACCTAAATTAATTTCAAATAACTTCTATATTCGGATTTAACTTAAAACCCTAATTTTGAAAAACCTATTTTCATTAAAATACTTAATTTTGCATGCTAAAACTTCTTATTCATCATAATAATAATTATGGAAAAACTAATTTTCGGATTTATAAATTTTAAAAATTAGGAAAATATTATTTTGTGAGAAAAGCCTAATTTATACCTTTAGAAACTTTCTTAGGATGCTTAGGAACCAAGTTTATAAAAACATTTCAAAAAATTTCAACTTTAGGGAAACCCTAATTTTCTAACTCCACATTTTTGAAGAAAAAGCCTAATTCCCATGCATAAAATTATCTCCTAATCATTCTCTAACAATCCCCCATTGAAATTCTTAAAGAAAATCAAAGTTTTCTCAAACCCTAGAAATCTTTTCTTGAGAAAACCCTAAGGAAAAACATGAGAAATGGCTCCTAAGAACTCATCTTAGCATTCTCTTAATCTTCCCTACAATTTCCTTCCAAGATCGGCTGCCGGAGCCTCCTCCCGTCGCCTCCGATGCATCCGCTCCTCCCTTTCGGTCCGCCTCTTTCTCTCGGTTTCGGCCGAACGAAAGCAATGGGGGACCGAATGAATTCGGTCCCCTTTAATCCCTTTAGATGGCGAAAGGACAAAAATGCCATCACTTAAATCCTCCAAGCCTTAATAATGCTTAGGGGTACTTGGGTATTATTAGACTTCTCTAATTTTTATTTCTTAAATTAAGCAAAATTAAATATAAGTTTTATATATATCAAATTTCTTAGAATTTTATAAAATTAATTTCTTTGAAATTCGACAACTTTGAAAAATTCACTTAAATCTCGTCGCGACGCATTGTAAAGCGTGCGAGATCTAAAACGGCATTTTAACTCCCAAAATACTCAAAATTCGATACAGGTTCTATGCCGTTAATTTTGAGAGTTAAAATGCCGTTTTAGACCTCGCACGCTTTTCGATGCGTCACGGCGAGATTTAAGTGAATTTTTCAAAGTTGTCGGATTTTAACAAAATTAATTTTATAAAATTCTCTGCAAAATTCTAAGAAATTTGATATATAAAACTTAAATTTAATTTTGCTTAATTTAGGAAATAAAAATTAGAGTAGTCTAATAATACCCAAAGTACCCCTAAGCATTATTAAGGCATGGAGGGTTTAAGTGAGGTCATTTTTGTCCTTTGACCATCTAAAGGGGACCGAATGAAAGGGGACCGAATTCATTCGGTCCCCCATTGCTTTCGTTTGGCCGAAATGAGAGAAAGAGGAGGACCGAAAGGGAGAAGGGTCGGATGTACGGGAGACGACGGGAGGAGGCTCTGGCGGCCGTTCTTGGATGGAAATTGTAGGGAAGATTAAGAGAATGCTAAGGTGAGTTTTTAGGAGCCATTACTCATGTTTTTCTTTAAGTTTTCTCAAGAAAAGATTTCTAGGGTTTGAGAAAACTTTGATTTTCTTTAAGAATTTTAATGAGGGGTTGTTAGGGAATGATTAAGAGATAATTTTATGTTTGGGATTGAGGCTTTTTCTTAAAAAATGTGGAGTTAGAAAATTAGGGTTTTTTCTAAACTTGGAATTTTTGGAAATGCTTTTATAAACTTCGTTCCTAAGGGTCCTAAGAAGGTTTCTAAAGGTATAAATTAGGCTTTTCTCACAAAATAGTATTTTCCTAATTTTTAAAATTTATAAATCCGAAAATTAGTTTTTCCATAATTATTATTATGATGAATGAGAAGTTTTAGCATGCAAAATTAAGTATTCTAATGAAAATAGGTTTTCCAAAATTAAGGTTTTAAGGTAAATCCGAAAATAGAAGTTATTTGAAATTAATTTAGGTTTAGGATAAAAGGTTATTTTGGTTAAAATATATAATTATACAAAATAAAGAATTTTTAGAATATATGTATGCTTTAAGTTTTAATTGAGAGAGAGAGAGAGAGAGGGGGAAAGAGAGAACCTAGAATAGTTTATAAAGAGAAGATTTTATTTTAAATTATTTTGTAGATTTTAAATTGAAAAATGGATTCTTATAGGTAATAATCGTGTTGGCCTCGAAGGAAGGAGGATTAGCAAGAGAAATCGAATTCCTAATTTTGGTAAGTATACATGATTCTTTATTTCAGTAATACTTTTGCTTTCTCCTCGGTTTTACATTTTAAAAGTCCAAGCATGCTTATGAAAATTTTATGGTCATTTTAGAGCATGATTATGTTATTTCATCATATGATTGATCAAGCAACTTTCATGTTATATATCATGACATTATATTATAAGTTTATATGTTCTATGAAATAAGATGAAATGAGATGATATGATTATGATATGAATGTTATATTGAATGCTTGTATGTACATGCTTTATGAAAAACTAATTTTCGGATTTAAATTAATTAGAAATTAAAAAAATACCATTTTGTGAGAAAAACTCAATTTCTTCTCTTAAAATCTCTCTTAGGACCCTTAGGAACCACATTTGCAAAAGCACTTTCAAAAATTTCAACTTTAGAGAAAAACCCTAATTTTTTCAACTCAATACTTTTAAAGAAAAACTTAGTTTTCATGCATAAAAAATATCTCCTAAACCTTCCCTAGCATTCCTCCTAAGTTCCTCTAAGAATTTCTAAGTTTCTTCACAAACCCTAAAATTTTCTCCTCCAAAAATCTAAAAGGAAAAGAAGATTTATAGGTTTAGGAACGCACAATAGACTTCTCTTGACTTCCCTCTTCGTTTTCTCTCAAAAAGCATTGCCGGAAACTATCGCTCGAAGCCTCCCCGCCGCCTTGCCTATCCGCCTTCTCTCCTTTTCGCATGCTCCTTCGGTTCAGCCGAAGAAAACATGCGAATGGGGTGAAGAGGGATCGACCTCTTCATATCTTAGGGAGTTAGGGAAAAGTCCAATTACCCAATTGCCCTCACTTAAAACATTCAAGCTTGAATAAACACTAGGGGTATAATAGGTATTATGAGATTTCTATAAATTTTAATTCCAAAATTAAGCGAATTTCAATATATATTCTTTATATCAAATTGTTCAAAATTTTGCGTAGAATTTTATAAAATTTATTTTGTCAAAATCCGACAACTCTAAATTTTTCACTTAAAACTCACCGCGACTCATTGTAAATCGTGCGAGGTCTAAAACGGCATTTTAACTCCCAAAATACTCAAAATTCGATACAGGTTCTATGACTTTAATTTTGGGAGTTAAAATATCGTTTTAGACCTCGCACGCTTTTCGATGCGTCACGACGAGATTTAAGTGAATTTTTCAAAGTTGTCAGATTTTAACAAAAATAATTTTATAAAATTCTCCGCAAAATTCTAAGAAATTTGATATATAAAACTTAAATTTAATTTTGCTTAATTTAGGAAATAAAAATTAGAGAAGTCTAGTAATACCCAAAGTACCCCTAAGCATTATTAAGGCTTGGAGGGTTTAAGTGAGGACATTTTTGTCCTTTGGCCATCTAAAGGGATTAAAGGGGACCGAATTCATTCGGTCCCCCATTGCTTTCGTTTGGTCGAAATGAGAGAAAGAGGAGGACCAAAAGGGAGAAGGGGCGGACGTACGGGAGGCGACGGGAGGAGGCTCTGGCTGCCGTTCTTAGATGGAAATTGTAGGGAAGATTAAGAGAATGCTAAGGTGAGTTTTTAGGAGCCATTACTCATGTTTTTCTTTAGGTTTTCTCAAGAAAAGATTTCTAGGGTTTGAGAAAACTTTGATTTTCTTTAAGAATTTTAATGAGGGATTGTTAAGGAATGATTAAGAGATAATTTTATACTTGGGAATGAGGCTTTTTCTTCAAAAATGTGGAGTTAGAAAATTAGGGTTTTTCCTAAAGTTGAAATTTTTGGAAATGCTTTTATAAACTTGGTTCCTAAGGGTCCTAAGAAGGTTTCTAAAGGTATAAATTATTAGGCTTTTCTCACAAAATAGTATTTTCCTAATTTTTAAAATTCATAAATCCGAAAATTAGTTTTTCTATAATTATTATTATGATGAATGAGAAGTTTTAGCATGCAAAATTAAGTATTCTAATGAAAATAGGTTTTCCAAAATTAGGGTTTTAAGGTAAATTCGAAAATAGAAGTTATTTGAAATTAATTTAGGTTTAGGGTAAAAGGTTATTTTGGTTAAAATATATAATTATACAAAATAAGGAATTTTTAGAATATATGTATGCTTTAAGTTTTAATTGAGAGAGAGAGAGAGAGGGAAAGAGAGAACCTAGAATAGTTTAGTAAGAGAAGATATTGTTTTAAATTATTTTGTAGATTTTAAATTGAAAAATGGATTCTTATAGGTAATAATCGTGGTGGCCTCGAAGGAAGGAGGATTAGCAAGAGAAATCGAATTCCTAATTTTGGTAAGTATACATGATTCTTTATTTCAGTAATACTTTTGCTTTCTCCTCGGTTTTACATTTTAAAAGTCCAAGCATGCTTATGAAAATTTTATGGTCATTTTAGAGCATGATTATGTTATTTCATCATATGATTGATCAAGCAACTTTCATGTTATATATCATGACATTATATTATAAGTTTATATGTTCTACGAAATAAGATGAAATGAGATGATATGAATGTTATATTGAATGCTTGTATGTGCATGCTGAAATGATGGAGCTCACCCCCTAATAGTACTAGCTGGGGACGCTGTACTCATGCACGTTAAAATGATAAAGAATATGGAAAAGGAAAATAGTAAATGAGTACCTTTATGATACTAGACGGTGACTCCTGTGACGGTTGTAATATATACGAAAAGAGAAAGTTATGAATAATGATATTTATATGAAAATGGATTATGAAATGATATGATTTATGTTTATGTTTAATGTTATGTTTATATGAGGCAAATTATGTTATATTCAAATGAAATTAGGATTTAGCATATTGTTCATTTTGCCTTGATTACTGTAGTTTAGAATTGTGTTTTATTTACTGAGCTTTAGCTTAATGTTAGTTGTTAACATTTTTCAGGTGTAGTTATTTTAAATCAAAATGAGTAGAAGGGGTGACAATTTATATCATAGAAGAGTTGCGTCTGAGGAAAGGTAATTTTATGGTTATGCCTGATTTTATGTTTATGTGTTTTCAATTTGATGTTTTAGAGGCTCTTTCAAATGTTAAGGTGATAGTTTTAGGAATTAGATATTTGACCTACCGTCTGACCATTCGTTCCCGCCTCGCCTACGCGAGCTCGACGGGCCGGATCGTGACAAAAGTGATATCAGAGCAAAGGTTTAAGAATATTGATCAATATGAAAGAGCCAATAGGATGATTCTCTAAGTTAGTTAAGGTATAGAGTATGTGTGTTATAGACTACTAATTCTATTTGTTAGAAAAGGTATAGGTTAGAGAATGTTGTTTTGCAACTAGAAGTTGTATGTAAATTTCGAGGATAAAATTTTTATTAGGAGGGAAGATTGTAAAAACCCGAAAAATATCGTTTTTGACCTCGCACGCTTTTCGATGCATCACGACGAGATTTAAGCGATACATCAAAAAACATGCGAGGTCTAAAACGACATTTTTCAGATTTTTACAGTCATAGTGGATTAGGCATGCTTTTTTTGTGGAGCTTCAAGACTTGGGCATTAATGTATTATGCTTGTTATTTATTAACACCAAAAATGTTTGGTGAATCGAGTTTGCAAACGAACATCTTCCCATAGTTTTATGTCAAGATAGCTAGATGGCATGCTTTGGCAGATGCATAGTGGAGTATAGATGATTTACACACTTGGAAAGGCTACGGGCCTCACCTCACCTCGACAACCTTCATAATAGGTTAAAGAATCGATTTATGCCATGGAAATGCAAGAGGGATAACGTTTGAGGAGGTTGTACCTATTGTCATTGATAAAGTTATTGTTTTGTTTGAGGAAATGGTTATGGTAAAGCTGTAGGGAGAAATGACAAGTATAGGATGAGCAATGAGAGAGTTATGGATGTTCTTTGAGTGTGTACTAGGAGAGTAAGGTAGTTGGCAGAGGGTTTGTGGTTCTGTAGATGAGCCCTTGTGAAAGAGATTACATGTACTGGGGAGATGTGGTAGGGAAGATAGCATTGAAATGGGTGTTGCAAGCAGACGACAGAGTTGAGCATGCAAGAGAGGGCTAGGTTTTTGATGTGAGAGTGGGGACAATGCTATAGAGTGCATATGCGATGGAGAAGATAAGTGAGTAAAGAGAGAATGGGAGAGAGTTTTGCATAGGTAGACTTAGGATATGTGTGATCATGGATGAGAGGGATCGCATGATGCTTAGAAGTGGAAACAAGGGACCCCATGATGTGATGGAACCGTGTTTCTTTTTTGTATTGCATGTATATTCTTTTTTTTTTGAACAATTTCATGATTTTTGTGGTTTTAGACTTCTAAACATTTTTTCTAATTAAAAGCTATTGAATATTCATCTTTGTTGAGAATTTTTTTTTTTTAATTCTCATCTCATGAAATGAATAGTTGTTCAATTAAGAGTTTGTAATTTGTGTATTTCTGAGAGTTTGCATGATTTGTTGTATCATTATATTTTTTTATTAACAAATTCTATATCCTAAAATGTTGAGCATCAATGTACTTGAGAGTGTCCTTGAGTAATGTATTTGATATGTTCTTAGCAACATTTAAAAAGGAAAAAATTGGAATATTTTTTATCACCGATAGTTTTTTTGCTTATGTAAGTTGAGGTGCTTATTCTTCTATTTTTTGTTAAAAATAATTTGAACTAGCTTATTCATACATCATAGAGCCAATCGATTGTTTCTCTTTATATGAACTTGATTGAAAGTGCTCTAATTATGCTCAGCTTTAAAATCAAAATATGTTAGGCTAAGAATTTAATTATAATTGTTTTAGGTTTAGGAACATCATCTACAAATTGTTCCCATCAACATTCTATACAACAACAATAACATCAATCATTTATCTCATTATGTAAGATTGGTTACATGAATCTTTTTTTTTCATTATGTCTTATTAAGAGTCAAATTCCTATTTAAATATAATTAAAAAAAGTTATTTATGATGTTTTCTATTTAAGTCTTTTTAGGTCCACTATCTTTTTAATAAAATGAATAAAAAATAAATTATTTACATATATTAAAGTAGAAAGCTTAAGCATAAATATTTAAATTTAAAATTATAAATGAATGTAAATTTATTGGGAGAGCATATTTATAACATAAGCTATTCTAAATCCAAACATTTCATTTTTTAAATTGAAAATTTTAAGCTAATCATTTTATTTGTGAAGATAATCTCCTTTAGAAATAAATTTATCCATGCATGCATATAAATTAGTTTTTACCTCTTTATCTATATAGAAGTCCTTATCACAATGTAATTGAGGGTTTAATGTATATGCACTAGCGTATAAATATTGGTGTAATGGTCCACTTTTCATCTATAATTTATAAAAAAAATTTTATAAGCATTTCTTGTCCTCTTAAATATTTTTTTGTCCTCTTTAACCATATTCATAGCTTTATAGATAAATTATATTGTTGAGGCTTTCTCATCATCAACTATTCTTAGCACCTTAACTAAAAGTTTTGTTGTCTTTAGAGCATAATTTATATTATGCTAGAAAGAATTATCTTCATAACAATTTTCTTCGCTTGTTTCCCATATAATTTTTTAGCCAATAACTTCTATCACATTCTTCAAATGCAAACATATATTCTAAAGGTTTCTTTTAACTCTTTAAATCTTTGCAAAGTCAAATATGCACTGACAAATCTAGTAACTACAGGTTGAATAATTTCTTTATCAGTGAACTTCCTCATCAAACATAGCACCCAATAGTGATTATAAATGAACTTGATTACTATTTTTGCCTTTAGCAAATCATATTTGTGTTTTGGCAATTGTTCCAAACTCTTTAGCATTAAATTATGCAATAACAGCATATGAAGTTCAATAGATGTGCTTCCTTTTCTTCATTAATAGTATCTCTGTAGCTTTGTAGACACTTGCATTATCTACAACAACTTGTACAATCAATATCTCTCCTATTTCTTTAACAACTTCATCCAATATTAGAAACCATAATTGTGCATTCTTCATAAAGGTTAAAGCATCAATATATTTTTGAAATACAATAATATAGAAATTATTAACAAGAGGTTGACCTCCACATACATGCCAAATCAGCGCAAGCAAAAGGGCTGAAATTGATGATGTAAGAGACGGTCAAGCAGTGCGACACATTACTTAAATAATCAAACAACCTCCGATCGTCAAACAGACTGTGCTGTTGCGATTAAAGTTTCAAGTTTATCTAAGAGGGAGCCCTTAGCAGTTGAATTGAGCAGAGTCGAAATTGACAACCAACACCCGAAAACGATGTGCAAAGTTGCCCAAATGACATCCGATGGCAAAACGGACTTCACTGTTGCATTCGAAACATTGACAATACCTTAAATTCATTATAATTTCATCCAATGAAAATTGTACGAGATCGACGTGATTTACGAGGTGACGACGTGCAAATATTGAGGCATGCAAAATTCTGTCATATTATTATCATGTTTATAATAATAATAATTAATAAAATTTAAATTAACAAAAAAAAAAACCTCTACCGCCTGCGTAAATCTTGCTCAAATCCCGTTGTCAGCTGCAGTGTCCCATCCCGTAGTCCTGCAAGAGACTTTGAATGCAGTCGTCTAATCCCGCGTGCGCAAATCTGCCTCGATCGCACTTGTGCATGTGTTGGTAAAACGAGAGCGAAGCTTGAGAGATTGGTTCGACGTTTCTTCCTTTCGCTCACAAGCTACAACTCCCTATTTCCTCACATCCCATATGCCTCCCAGTTAAATTTCTTCTTGCAACTCTATCTCACACTACTATAGCCGCAAACCAACTCCTGGCTTCTCTCATTCATGGCACCGATGCCATCCTCCTGCACTCGATCAATTCGATCAAACAACGTCAGATCCTTGGTTTGACTCTTCTGCTTCCACGCATGCAGCAACTCCTTACTCCCGTTTCTAAACTCTGATCCTACCACTGCAAGCTCCGACCGACCACTACCTTCAATCTCGACAGATTGACCCAAGCCCAGACACTCATAGCCTCAAACGCCCGTAGCTGATTCCAGCTGACACTGTCACGTTTGCAAATATATGAAGGCAGATAAAGCGGCAAATGAAGGCAAAATATAAGGAAATCTCTCAGCTAAATGAAAAAATGACTGAGATGTTGGCACAAATGGCAGTGATGATACAAATGATGCAGAGGACTGCTGCCGCGGTTCCCATGCCAGCCCCGCCTATCAATCATGTCTTAAACATCGCTCCCGCCAATCCGCCAATCTCCAGATGCCTCAAGTTTCAGGAGTGCGAGATACACCTAAAGGCGATAATGAAGTCAATAACTTAATTCGCTAACTCACTCTGCATAATGTGGCAAGTATCTTTGAGCCTGTGACAATTACACAACTAGATGGCATAATCAATGAGAAGATCAAGACTATTATAGCCAATGATCAGGCGTAGAAGTTGATATGTAAGGGTTGCCCATACCCGACAGAGTATAACCAAGTGCAATATCCAAAGTGGTATTATGTTCCAAAATTCGATACTTTCAGCGGCAATAGTAACCCCAAGGAGCATCTGATGCAAATTAAAGCCACCTGTGACAATACGGGAGGTGTTGATGCCTTACTCTTTCGATAGTTCGTCAGTAGTTTGACTTCAACTACTTTCAAATGGTACGCTGAACTGCCAAACGATTCTGTAAAGATATTCGCATAATTAGAAGTTTTATTTGTGAAGAGATTCTCCAACACTACTGAGAAAATGTCTAAAGTTGATCTCGCCATGGAGAAACAAAAAAGCGACGAGATAGTGACAAAGTACATGACAATTTAATGTAATTTAAGTATGAAATGTGAGCAGCAGTTAGATGAGGAAAATGTTTTTCAATTGTTAATCGGAAAGATCGATGAAAAGATATTAACATTTTTATACATGGCTTCCATCACCACATTTCAGGGTTTACTAGACAGGGTGGCGAAGTTCGAGAAGCTGAATTTATTAAAACTAGAAAACCACCCAGATAAATTCAAGAAAGGCAAAGCTCCATAAGCTAGAAAAAGTGAAGCCCACTCCACGTTCTCTTGCAAGACTGATAAAGGAAAGCAGGTGGCATACAATGTTGATAAGGGCAAACAACCCATCTATAGAGAAGACAGGGGAAAACAGTTAGCCAACCCTATTTTTTTTGCCAAAGTTGGTACTCAGGGAAACGACAAGCCTCAGATTTTTTCTGGTGGAGGAGAACGCCTAAGACAAATAATGAGAATTGGCGATCAAATGTTTCTATCCCTCAGAGAGAAAATGAATAAAGAATATCCATTCAAAAGGGAAAGTATCGGCACACTATTTCGACAAACACTCAAAGCTGGTTTAGAACTGTCAAAATGCCAGAGACTCGAAGAGTCTGATCACATTGGTGACCCAAATTATTACCCGTATCACCGAGTAATTAGCTATCATATTGAAAATTGCCACGTCTTCAAAGACTGGCTGAAGAGAAAATATAGAAAAGGAGAATTCACATTGTCAAACAATGTGTTAGTCCATCCCAGGAGTGAATCAACTAGGGTGGTTATGTCCTCTTCCTCACCCTCGACTGTGAATTTGTGTGTATCGTTTTGATGTATCTCATTGTAGATTTGTATTAACAAACTCAACACCCTAAGACGTTGTGCATCAATGCACTTAATAGTGCTCTTGAATAATGTATATTACCTGATTTTAGGAACTGATTTGATCACCAATAAAAGCTATTTGTCTTTAAGGATCTTGAAAATGTCCTTTGAGGTGTATAGGAGGAGAGGAGAAAGGTTTAGTATCTGTATGACTCTTTGAGGAAGGGAAGGGGCAACGGCATGTAGAAAATGTCTGGATGTTGTTCATGAACATAGGGCCTGAGCTCTTAACTTTCATTGCAATTTTTCTTGTTGTTTGTTCTCTACAAGACTGTTGTGATAGATTCAATGCGTGCTATATGCAACTACTGTATACTGTATCAGCATTCCATAACGATATTTGTTTACAAATGATGCAGAGAGCTGCCGAAGCGGAACTATTATCAAAATTTACATATGGAGGTCAGTTTCCTTGATCTAAACTTTAACTTATCCGTGAATAATTTACTAGAATATGATTTTCTTTATATCTTGAACCTACATATACAGTAATGGTTATTCCAGTGCCTCTTTGAAACTGGAAAACGAGATATTACGATGCAAAGGTTTCATGATTGGCTTCGTGCCTCTTTATTTTTCTCCATCATAAGCAAAAATGGTATGCTTTGGTTTTATTGCAAATAGGCCTCTTATATGTACAGAAATGCACAAGTTCCTTTTTGTTAAAGAAAGTTGCATATTGTTTCCAAATCCTTTGAAGAAATTGCAAGTTTTTTTCTTTCCTTAAGCAGCCAAAGCTCAATGAAATGACCAATTTGCCTGAAATGTTTATTAAGTCCTATTCTGTTTTCACATTTTCTTTGGTCCATTTATAATATGTGTAGGTCCCTAATCTCTGCTTCTATCCCCTCTTCCCTCTCTCTCTCTCTCTCTCTCTCTCTCTCTCTCTCTCTCTCTCTCTCTCTCTCTCTCTCTTGTACACACACTTGCTCTCTTTCCCTCCCTTCCATATTTTTCAGAAAAAGCATGAAATAGTAAAATCACTTTGCTTTTGTTTCTGATGATAAAAAGTTTATAGGGATAAATAAGAAAGCCATATTTATGCTAGATTCCCAAATGGATGTGAATGGTATTAAAAAAAGGATTGATTACGTATGAGGTGAAAGTTTCAGTTAAATGGCATTGCAAAACAGAGAAGTTTGAAGAAGAAGAAGAAGAAAAAGAACTATACGTACATTTCATTACAAGGTACAAAGGGAATTCTCATGATGTTTCTACTAGTTGGAGATGAACGTTCTGGATAGAGGCAAGAACTATACGCACGTTACAAGGTACAGAGGGAGTTCTAATCCAATGGCCCATGATGTTTCTATTAGTTGGAGATGAACGTGCAGGATAGAGGCAGAGGTTGGAGTGGCTGCTGTTGCAAGGCTTTGTGGGACCAAGATTTCTCATTTGAATTTGTTGTTTAGATCCCGGAGAAAGTTTTCCATTGCAGTGGTGTTATTACCTGCGAGTAGAATGTCGTTGAAACAAGTTAGGGTATAAATGATGGTCATCTGATGATGATAGAGAGGAAGAACTTAATAAAAAACCAGTTGTTGAAGATTATCAGAGAAGATGGCAAACCATTTTTTTGGTTCTTGCTTCATTTTGTAAATGGTTTTGTGAGACAACATATGTAAATGAGGATTTAGGGGATCCTTGAAGCCTTTTCGGCTGGGACATGTGTATGATTTTGCTGAGTGTGATGTGAAGAAATGCATTTGAGAAATCGAGTTAAGTGATCACGTAGTTTTGATGGAGGAGAGCAATTAATAGGAAGACACAAATCATTGGCATTTTTTCGATTGCAACATGGCTAAATGCTTCATTGAAGTCAATTCCATGTTGTTGATTGTAACCTTGTGTAGAAGGTGGGCTTTGTACCGAGCAATAGAGCTCACCGCATTGTATTTAGTATTAAAAGTCCACTTGCTATCACTGACATTTTTTTGTAGGATAGCGTGAGAGTCCATAATTCTTGTGCTTGGAATTCTTCAGACATTGTCTAATACTAATGTGTTTCCTTGATGGCGCTAGAGTAACACATCAGTTCAGTAGTTTTAGTAATGTGGCGGTGCAAGTTGAGGATGTCACGGGATTTGAATGAGAATTTATGTATTTAGTGCGTGTGGAATGGTTAATTGTCTACGCAGGGTAGATTTTTGAAGGGGTGGTTTGTGTTGAAGGAAAATGATTGAATGAGGATGGAGTTTGTTGGTAGTGGATGCGAGATTTTTCTCAGGTATTGTGGGAGGTACTAGTTGTTGGGGGAAGGGGGGTTAATGGTAGCTTCTTACTGGCTTGGGTGGATGATGTTTGTGTTGGAGTTGGTGCGAAATTGATGAGATGTGAGGACAACTATGAGCGGCACTATCTTCTAATTGTAATTTTGCTTGTGAGAGGATTATAACATCTTTAACCTTTATGGCAAGAGCATATTTGAGAAAGATGCAACTAATTACTGTCTTACTGTGGGAATGAGTTTGTGATTGGTGTTTGGTGGGAGAAGTTGATGGCACTTGCAGCCATAAATTTATAAGTGATAATAGTTGGATTTTTTTTTTGATGGAATAAGACTTGCGATTGGTGATATAGACCTAGGTGATTAGGGCATCAACTCATAGATGTTAAGGAATGTTGGCATAAAAAAGTGATTTCAATGATGTGAAGATGCTTGTGCTCGATCAAATCTTTTTGTTCAGTAGTGTAATGATAGTTGTGTTAGTGTATTATGCCATAGTGGTTGAGTAGACGTTGGAAGGATTTGTTGGTATATTCTCCATCATAAAATTAAAGAGTGATGAGTTGTGAATTCAATTGATGCTCTACCATAATTTTAAATTACATTTATTTTGTAATCGTTTTTGATTTGCATACCATAGGATATACCCAACGATAGTGAGAGTAATCCAACTATAACATAATATTTAAAATATTTAGCGGAGGGGATGAGTAAAGGGTCCCCCATACATAAGAATGGATAAGTTGCAATGGTTTGTATCTAGTGTTGCTTGCTAATGAAGAAGGTAAATAATGTCATTTTGCAAGTTTACAAGAGTCACATGGCAATTTTTGGGAGGAAAAACATAAAGAATGTTGGCTTTTTGCTAGGTTGGATAAAGTTGTGTGGTGTGAATATCCAAGCTACCTATGTCAAGATCAAGTGCTATGGGTGTGGTGAGGAGATTTGTAGATATCAATTGTGATGATGTGTTTAAAGATGAATATGTTACAGACTTTAATTATCGGGACCTTGGAGTAGGTGTTTGATCTTCAAATTATTTCCTTTGTAGCCATTAGCAACAAGCTTATACGTTGTAGGAAAAATGCCTTCTCTTGTGATTGCGATTGGAGTTTGTCCATTTTCAAGAGCAATTTGTTGCATGTTGTGGTAGACTTTTGGATGCTTCAGTTGGTTTGAGTCAGATGTAAGATCTGGTGTAGCACCAGAGTTGAGATTATAGTTTATAGTAGGGAAGGAGTTGGTTAGGAGAGTTGGGGACTTCATATTGTGCGGTTAGTAGCTCAAGTCAGTTTTGTACCAACATTTAATGCCTCGTTGAAAGCTGAAACCGCCATGGTCAAAGTAGTTGGAGTGGTAACCTCCTCGATGGGTATGGCGGCCAAAACTGAACTGAGAGGTTGGAGTACATGAATGGACATGACCACGAGTGGTGGCAAGAGGTGTTCAGGGGTCAAGCGTTGAGGATATATGTATCTCACGCATAGCTTTCATAGCCAAATTGGTCTATTCACTATAGAGAAGAGAATAAAGGTCATATAGATTAAGGGGTTGATGGTTAGTGCTAGGGGTGTCAATATTTAACCCGACCCGAAAATTTTGGGTTCGGGTAAACTCGTTTGGAAAATAGGTTGGGTTCGGGTTCCATATTATGACTCGATTGTAATTTTGGGTTAGGTTCGAGTCAATCCAAAAACCCGAAAGTAACCCATAATTGACCTTCTCCTGGGCATGGGTCGCCTTGCGCTCGTCCTCCTTTGAGTGTGCTCACCCTCCCCTTGCGTGCGCTTGCCTGCCCCTGCATAAGCTTGCCTTCCCTTGCGCACGAACGTTTGCTTGCTAAGCGTACTCTAGCCGGGTCATCGGGTCCAGTTGGGTTGAAGTGGGTTAGAGGCTAGTCGAGTTCAAGCATGCGTTTGTGACCCGTTTAGTTAATTGGGTCGAGTTAGGGTTGGGATAGTTGAAGGCAGGTCAGTTTCAGGGTGGGCTCAAACTTGACCCGGAAACCTATTTTGACATGCCTAGTTGGTGCTAATAGCCTTCTTCAAGAAGTGGTAGGTAGATGATAGGCTGTTCAATATTTATAAGATAATGTAATCAGGATCTAAGGTGCTATTGAATGCGACTATCACATCCAGTTTAGCTTTGATGGTTGAGAGATATTAGGTCATAGTTTGATCTTTCATTGTAATATTGTGTTAATTCATTTTAAGTTCAATGATGAGCAATTGGTAGATAGTAGATGTTTGTCAATGGTTTACTAAATGGCGTAGCATGAGTCAAGGTTTAGGTTGGAAGGGAGAAGAGAATCGAAAATAACTGAGTAGAACATTCAGAGGTTGTAGTGTGGGTTGTGATTAATTGTTCCATCATGATCTAGTACTTATTTTGAAGGGCATGTTGTAATGTCATCAAGAAATCCTTCAAACCTGTCAGTTTTGAATATTTTGAGAACTTAGGATCTCTATGATATTGGATGTCAACTGCGAGGTGTGGCTATGAACGATGTTTTTAACATTAATCATTTGGAATTTGAGCTGGGACAGGATATGAACCTCGCCCTAATCATGAAAAGCTCCTACTATGGATGGATTGTTTATTGAGGAGGAAGTGGAGAGGTTCATGGCGAATTGTGAGGATGTTCGGCAGGTCACTATTTGGTACTGGTGCTTTGATACTGTGAAAACTTAACTAGTGTAGCATCATTGCAAAACAAAGAGGGTTAATAAAGGAGGGAAGAAGAGAGACGAGTGATGCAAGAATTACATTTTTCATTCAACACATTTCTTCGCTGCATTGATCATATTTATACAACTATGTATATATAAGTTTTTTACAACTTATAGAGGGAGTTCTAATCCAATGGCTTATGATTTTTCTATTTGTTGGAGATGGATGCTCAGGATTGAGGCAGAGGGTAGAGGGACTGTTGTTAGGTTTTGTAGTAGACATAATTATTATTAGGAATTATTGGTTTTATATTGTTACCATGTGGAACAAAAAAATGTACATGTGGGAAAAGGTGGTGGGGATGGGTTGGCATGCAAGATTTGCGAAGTAAACTAGAGAAAAAAGACTTGTGAGGCAAGATAGTTGAACTTAAATTACAATGGTCTGTCAAGTTGGTTGTTGAATAACTAATGTAATGTTGTAATGAAGTACAATCCTCAATTTTGTTGATTGAGATATTGGCTTATTCTATCCTAATCCTCATACATTAATTTTATTTACGCATCTAATGGGTGGATTTTCCACCATTTGTTGTACTTACCCAAATCAAGTTTATTTTCAACTACTACATTAATAGATGTCATTTCAACTATTTCTCTAATATAGTCATTTCTTGATATTGTTTCTAGTTTTGTCACTTAATTATCTATAAATTCTCATTTTTGCAAAACACAACTAAGATATCGATGATTTTTTTATCATTAAGGCTTTATTTGGGATAGTTTTTGTGCTGCTTTTAAAGCAGCTTTTTAGTGTAATAATTTCTACTTCAAGAAATTTTTGTAATTAAAAGCTATTTTAGAAAGTAGTAAGAAAGCTATCCCAAATGAAATTAAAGTTTTCATGATATCCTCTTCTCCCGAGGAGCTTCTCTTTTCTTACCATTCAATCTTATATATATATATATATATCCATTCTTTTGTATAATAGATTCAAGTTGCTTAAATTTATCATACATATATATCAGTTTATCTTCTAATAATACTAATTATTTGTTAATATCACACCCATTAAAGTTACATATCATTTGCCTAGTTTTTATTGTACTACTTCTAGGCTATTTATTTTTAAAATATTATTATTATTATTCTAATTTCTCATTTATTTCAATAAATTTCTCACTAGTTAGATTTATCTTTTATGAAATTCAAATACCAAGGCACAGCACTGAATATTTTTTGTTAGCACTTTCATAATCAATTTAAAAATGATATGGACTCCATGTTGATCTATTGATATAATTTTATTAAAATTAAAAAAAAAAGTTTGCGCCTCCGCAACTATTTTTGATACTATACAATATTCTATTATACAATTTTTTAATAATTTAAATATACCTTTGACACACATTTCTCGTTTTTTATGCATAAAGATTCAATTCTCATGGTACTCAACCATATACCTTCCCAATAAATTACATAAAGATCATTTTTCTTAATAAATCTTTATGGCATAAAACCAACTGAGTTTTCATAACTAATGTAACTAGTATGTTTCTCTCCCATTATTTTATTGTATCTCGTAAAATTGATTCCTATATAACTAGCATACTCTTGAACAATATTTTGTTAATACCAAATATTTCTTATCTGATCATTTGACATCAGCTCAGTATTTACATTTTCATTGAAATGATTGGTTAACCAGACCACTGCAGTATCCCTTATAAAACTCTTTTTTGCAGGTGTGATTCTCAGACCTGGATTCATATATGGGACTCGCCAAGTTGGGGGCATGAAGATACCCTTAGGCGTTATTGGCTCCCCACTTGAAATGGTACAACCTTTAGCATATTCATGTATCATACTTGTATAATATACATGCATATTGACTATTTAAAATACTTCTATTCACTTGAATTTATATCAAGTTATGTATAAATAAGCATATTTTAAACTTCAAATTTATAGTTGGTATTTTATGCATTACTTGTATTGTATGAAAAACCTTCCTTTTCATGTATCTTTTGAATGTCAAGAAATTATTTTCATATGTTATATATTTATCTAATTGAATCAACATAATTTTCTGATCACATGCTCTATGTTATGATGGTTAAGGCCTCCAACCACATTTGGACATTGAAACTTAGGCATCGTTTGGGGAATTTTTATTCTGTGCGGAGTCCGGACATCATCCAGAGACAAAAAAAAAAAAAACACCACGTCACCCCATAAATGTACCGAGTGCTGTACTGACGCTCGGTACCAAGCGGGTATTTGACGGTTATCCGGTCCGGTGTCCGCATAGAATAATCTCTCATTTGTACTAGAAAGCTGCTTTGAGAAGCAGTAAGAAAACCGTCCCAAACGAACCCTTAGATAATTCCAATTTAGGCTTCATTTGTGACGGCTTTCTAGAAAGCCTCTTCTAGAAAACCTTTTTAAGCAGCAGTAAGAAAGCTATCCCAAACGAAAGCCTAAATTGTTATTTTTTGCTCTTATTTGAAATATTATTTCAAATTTCTTATATGTTTAGAATGCAATGTAATTATATTTGACTTGCTGCAGATCCTCCAACATGCTAAGCCACTAAATAAGGTTCCAGTTTTTGGTCCTCTCCTCACTCCACCAGTAAGTGCAACAGCTGTAGCAAAAGTTGCCGTAAGGGCTGCAACAGACCAGGTTTTCCCTCCAGGCATTGTTGATGTCTATGGCATTCTTCGTTTCAGTGAGCAGAAGTGATGCTTTTTTAAAATCATGGCAGTGAGAATGGATATGGAACTGATTATATGAACATAGTATGTGTTCTTTTTGTCTGAATGATCAATCAATAATTGCTGATGAGCTCTTAATTTGAGCTTCTTTCTGCTCAGATGAAGTTAATTTTATTTTCAAGTTCTTTGAGGACATTTATCTCATTACATTGGTTCGGCTATATGAATCCTATTTCTCCATTGTGTTCTGTTAGGAGTCAAATTCTCATGTAAATCTAATAAAAAAGACTATTTGTAATATTTTCTAATCAATTCTTTTTAGATCTTCCTCTACCTTTCATAATATATGCAAAATCTAATGCATCTATTCTTCAAAGTGCAGTCAAAGCGTAGTCAAAGTGCAGGCAAAGCGTAGTTCATATGACAAATTTTTAGTGGATGTTTGGACCTAATCTGGACCTAAAAATAGGTCTGGTGACTGGACCTAATAATTTATCCTTAACCAGTTGAATCTTTTATTTTTTAAATTGTAACCCTAGAGAGGATTTATGGTCATGATAGATTGATTATTATTATCAGATGATAATTTTTTTGATGATGGCATTTTATTATAATCATATATCATATAAATGTTTGAATATAAATAAAATAGGTTATATTTTCTTAATTTATTTTCTTAATTAGAATTAATTTGGATCATATATAAGGCTAAAGCTTTTAAAAATATTTTATTCTGTCTTTATTAAATTTATAGAAGTTTTATATTTATTTTAACACTATTAAATTTATATATGTTGCTTAGTTTTTTTGCTTTTCTAACACTTCCTATTTTGTAAAAAAAAGAAAAAAAAGAAGAAAAAAAAACTACTCTATTTTAGTCTAGAAAAGCATAATGCATGCAATTAGGTACAAGCAGAGGTTCCTTTCAGCTCCAAATGATATAGATACAGGAGAACTAAGAATTAAACAGGATTGGAAGTACTCAAGATGATCTAGTATTACCCAAGAAAAGCCAGAACAAAGCATACTCAACTTAACTGAAGTGGCAAGCACTAAGAGCAGAAGGATCCCCTAACTTTTTATTCTATTGTCAATCTTATTTTTCTATTGATTTAGGAGTTTGTATTGTACTTATGTGGACCACAACTCTAGAAGATAGAAGTGTAAATTTGACATAGTAGGTTTATTTGTGTATGATTGGACTTTATCTCATTTCCCTGTATTTTGTTGGTCTTCTTCATACCACTGAGGATTATAAGTCCCGTGTCATTTCAATCTACCTCTTAGAATTCAACTATCTAAAAACCATGCTTTTTTTTTTTTTTGCAATTTGAGATTTTGAGGCCAAGATGATGTAATTCATAGTTGTTGATAGTGTCTTATGACTAGGTTGAGTCGACTACCTTTACAACTAAGTGATTTTAAAATTGATAACATGAGATGATGAACTCATGAAGTTTTAAATAGATTATTTTTGCCTTATCCGTAACTTAGAACTTGTCTACCCCTTGAGCCCTTTTATATTTCTTTTGACTTCTTGATGATTCAAAGATTTTCATTCCTCAAGTTTTTTTATGCAAAGAAATAGCCATCTCACTTTGTTATAGTGATTTAGTCTCTCTTGTAGACTAACTCATTCAAAGCATAAATTTCCTAGTAAGATAATAGGCTTTGAATTATTGTCTATCCTTGATGTTAACCCAAACAAATCACGATACAAGAGTATTTCAAATATCAATTGTTTCTCTTGGAGGTGTTCTGAAGGAGCAGATACCTTTTAGGAGAATGATCAACCCAAATTCTCTTCTTGATTTAGATAATATGATTTATCTTAAGTGTTTTATATGGGTTGAGATAAGTACTTCTTATCTTCCAATCCTTCTCTCCAAGGCATTTCAATTCTCATAGCCACATGTGGGTAAATTGATGCTTCATTTTTTTACACATTTGAGTGTTACTCTTTTAAATATGATTTTTTTTTTCTTTCTACAACCAATGATTGGTGATGTTTTTGTTTGTATATAACATACAAGAATGTTACAATCAAATCTTTTTCTTGGGTAAAACTTAGCCTTAGGTTACTATCCATGTTGAGATATATACATATAATTTTTGGGACCGATACCATCATAAAAGGGTTACTGTAAGTGATCCTACACCTACAAAGCTTGCTTTGTCCCCTCTCCAAAGGAAGGGGAGTAGAGCATTTAGTGGTGCTCATAAACCTACTCCAATTTTAGTTAGTACTACAATTCCTGTTAGTGATAATAACCTCTATCATTGAGAGGCGAGACCCAATGTTCTTCAGCGTATTAGTTCTTCCATCTTTATTAAATTATATGGTCTCCCATTTGTGTTTTCATGTTTATTTGATTATGTTATAGAGATTTGTAGGTGGTCCCTTTTAAACCCATTTTGAAGATTCTCTTACCACATCATGGGCACACTTCATCAGTTAGACACTCATTTTGTACATGTTTCTAGATAGTATGAGAGCCATAAATTCACTAGAGAACCAGACATACCAGAAACAAACAACTACATGCATAATATTAATTAATAACATCAATATAAGTTGTCTATGTCTCTTATTTCTGATATTTCTATTACCCCAAACAAGTTTAATATTTTGATAAATTTTATGGCTATAAAAGCCAACTGAGATAATATGGAGTTGTCCTTCACTAGCTAGGGATGTTATGTACTTCACACATCATGTTATTCACATTATTGAGAAGACTTAACATGCTCTTGTGAGAAAGATTCAGTAAGTGATCTCAACCATTCCCAGTAAAGAGTCAATAGTTGGCCAACATTTGATTTTATTAGTTTCTTCCACTTGTTGCCAAGTCCTATAGGATTTCACTTATTACCCTATACCAGTAATATGGCATAAGATTTGTACATACATAGGGTCCACCAAATAATTAACTTTTGTTATATATGTACCTTAGAGTGCTATTCATGCTATTGAATATGTAAATATATTACTTGTACCTTTTATAATTTATGTTGTGACTGTTTACTTAGCTAGGAGTGGTGTACTTTGAAAGTGTCGTGGCAAAGGGGTGGGGGTGGGTGGGGGGTTGAAAAGGAATGTTATAATATGCAATGAAAAGTGATTTTCAAAATAAAAATATAACTTTAAAGAGAGAAGTGGTAAAAATATTTTTTTTTTTTTTAAGCAATAAATTTACTTAAGATTAATTTGAAAGTAATTCAAAATAAATATTTTAATTAATAGAAAATTTATGAAAACTTTATTTTGAAAATATTTCTTGAATTCAATCACAATAGTTTAAAACCACAAATCCTTAGATAATAGAATTTGTAAGAAATAAAGTGCAGAAAAGTAAAATAAAATGCAAACTGAGATTTTATAGTGGTTTACCTACATCTACTCTGCAAAGATCCTCCTCTTTAAAAATTTCACTAGCAAATGCTCATTTTGCCCTCATCAAAGCGGAGAAGCTCTTCTCCATTCCCAAGTGGAGAATGATCTTTATAAGCTCTTCCTTTCGAAAAGCCTAAATGCCCTCTTTCTGGTTCTCCCAATGGTGGAGATGCCACTCCCTCATTCTACTCGTAATGACAAAGATGCTGCTCCCTACTTCTTCTCCTCACAATGATAAAGATGCCGCTCCCCTAGCCTCCTCAGCTAGTCACAAGTCTTTCACCCAATGACATCTTCCCTAAAGCTCCTCTCCAAGGGCTCCAAAATTACAACTTGGAGGATTAAGGTGCAAGATGACAAGAACAACAATGTGAACTCCCTCACAGAACCCTTGACTTCTTAAGATACAACTTCTCAACCTCATCTTCTCTCTCTCAAGTGGATGGACAAACTCTCTTAAGCAAGGAGAAATCTCTCTCGCTCTCTAAAGGACTCTCTCTTAGGAGAAAATAATTCTGATTACTCGCTTTACACACACTTATTATAAAAAGAATCAAACTGGGTTATTTAAATGAAACCCTACTTTTTTTATTTTTAATGCACTAATCATATAGTAAGAAGTATGTATCATATTGTATGATTAGTTGAACACCCATTTTTAAGTTTTATTAAATCACACTCTTTGATATAAATCATACAATATGATCGATTGAATAAGACCAAGGGTCATCCTAAATGAATCATAGTTCATCCATTGAATGTTATGTTAAATCATACTAGATCATTTAGTTCATACATTATGAATTTCAATCATTATTTGATCCTGATTTGATTGCTTGATCAACGGTCTAAATTAGGCAACATCAATTAATAATCATGCAAAACAAATGTGTTCGTACAACACGATTAGACCACATTTTAAAATTTAAATTTTCCTAAATTTGGAAACTTAGATTCAAGAGTGGGTATTTATCAAACTAATAGATCATCATGTACGATCAAAGGTCAGTATAGTTATGCTATATTTTTATTTGATTAATTTAATTAAACACTTTATTTATTTTTTTGAAATAACTGATCATATTGTATGATCAAAATCATTAGTATGATTGGGATCATACAGTATGATTGTGATCGTATATTACGAGTCAACAAAGAAACCGAGTGTTATGCTCGGTGATCTTGCCAACATGCACCTCAATACATAAAGACTCAAGAAAAAGAAAATGCATACTCTTATTATAAGTTTTTATTGGTCTTAATGCTATAATTCTTGAGTTCTTCTTTGACTTGCCTCCTTGTATGTTGAACCTGAAATATTAGTAGCACAAAAATAACTAACATAAATTGCATAGAATAATACGTGATCTAACCAATAATGTTTGGACTCATCAAAACAACAAGTTGTGCTTACAGACTTCAAATATAAATTTATACAATTGATGTTAATAAGAAATGAAATAATCTTAGGTAGTAGTACTTTTCATCTACACATTTTAAGCAACTTATTAATGTTAAAAACATTAAAAGAAAAAAAAAACTTCTCCTCTATGAACCCTTACAAAGTGCAGGTGGGAGCCAAAAAAAAAAAAAAAAACTTCTCATAAGTCACTTGTGATTGTTCCCACTCTTACCCCATTTACTAGTTTGAAGTGGGTTGGGAAGGACTCTTTTATCAAATATCCTGGGAGTTTTATTCAAAATTCTCTTATTAGTCTCCATAAGACTATTCCCACACCAACTCACTTAAAAGGGAAATCTATTATTGAACCAATGTCTTCTCCATCTAATGTGTCAAGCAAGGCATTATTTGATGAAGCTTTTATTGATTATTCCCTTCTAAAGTATGATACTCACAATCATATGTTAGAAGAAAATCTCAAAGATTTGGATGATCTTTATGATGATAACATGATTTATTCTAAAAACTCCATTGCAGATATTATGATGATCGAGAGATAGGGTAGAGGAGGTTGTCATTGAAGTGAACCTTCTTAGGATTTATCTCAAAATTCTTCTTAAGAAGTATCTGCTAAGGACAATCATGGAGAGCCATCAAGCTTTAATGATGACTAAGATTTGCTTATCCTTTAGAATTTCATTAAATAGAAAATACTTTAATCCAAAAAATTTCTAGAGTAAATTGGTTAAATGATTGCTATAATGGAAAAATTGATAAAATAAATGACTACTCTACGTTCTATTTAGCTTGTTCTACTAGAGTTTCTACTAAGATGATATTGATGGATGCCTAACTTGTACATCTGTATGTCCCTGTACAAAAAGTTTTGCTATTGACCAATTTTTCTATAGCCTACTCTAGTTGTACGATTCATAGCGGTTATTATGGAGACATGTTTTCTTCCTATAGCCCCAACTGTAGTTGTAGTTCCTTTTATATCTTCTACATTACCTCATGCTACACCTCTCACTAAAGCAACTACATACTATTTGGTTGAGATCTAAGTCATGGATATAATGACATGCTAGCAAGGAAAGTCTACTATTTATAAGGAATGACCTTATTTAGAGTAGTACAAAGTAACTCTCTATCCTAATAGATTTTCTCCTTCTTCCTTTGATTGCATTGAAAACCCTCACCAACGCTTAGTATAAAGCATAATATTATAATTTTGGCAGTAATGATGCTCTTGTAGTTTATCTAATTGTGACATATTTATCATGATTCACATTTGAGTGGTATGAAAATCTCTCGAACAATTTTTTTAAGATATTCAATGAGTTAAAAGAAGTCTTTATAAATAGGTCAACTTACATGATCTAATATCTATCCAATATAAACACTTGTAGATTTTTTTTTTAAAAAATTATTTTGAGGGGGAAAAATCTAGTTATGAAGTGTGAGTCACCACTACTTGAAAACAACATAGTAGATCTATCAATTGGTTTGAATACATGTCCTATTTTTATACTTTTGAAACTTTCATTTTTTGTCACATATTTCAAAAATTGCTTACTAAAGAAACTAGCCTTCAAGGTAAGACATCATCATTGATACTGAATGAGGATAGTTCTCATGAGAAGTGAAAGAATAAAGTATTTCAGTCTATAATGCCCAAGAAGATCAATGAAACTACTATTGTTTCTACTTTTATTAATAAGGGTAAGAAGAAATTCATAGCTACTATTGAGCCAGCTAAACATACTCTTCTACCTTCTCTATCCAGAAAGTCTCATATCACTTTTCAGGTAAGGTTTAATCAAGCATATTCATTTATAAAAGCATATTAAATAAGATTTTTAATATACTGATACAGTTAGGCATTAAACTACCATCAATGAAGAAGTTTAACGAAGTCAAAAAAAACTAACAATCATACTTATTATCCATTCACATATATTTGGGACATGCTATTAAGGATTTTATTATTTTGAAGAAATTTCTTGAATGTCAACACAAATCTAGAAAGAATGACATTCTTGAGCAATTCCTAGAGAAGCCATTAGGGCAGTCTTTGTTAATTCACTTTATCCCAATATTACAAGATGAATGAGTTGACATAGTTGGTGATTTGTCTACCTTATTGGTCAAAATATACAACTAATTTTCCAATTATTACTATGGTTGTGTTATCAACTCCAAATTGGATTACATATAATATTGTGTTTGTATCTTCATTCCTTATGACACCTCAAGGTTTGATATAAAATAGTACATGTATTTCATTAATTACATTTGTAGTTCTAATGGGATCCAACCATGTACTGAATTTATTTCCAATTGTACAATATATCCCAATTTATCTATTGACATAATCAAATACTATTTCTATAGTACCACTAAGTTCCTACAAATTTTAATAATAATGAAATCAATCATTCAATCTTTGAGTACTTTTCTTTTCTTCTATTTGTATTACACATACTTCTAATGCTGATATGGATGATAAAGAAGGAAACCTAGCTTACCCTTACTAATAGTGTTTGTTATTTAGATTTAAATGTCAGTAAGTCTTCTAGCAATGAATAAATTTTAAAGTCAAATTCAAATAAAAATACTGCAAATACTTTATTCATAAAGAAACATATGAAGTTGAAGAACCTAATATTCATATTAAAAATTATCAAATAACAGAAAATGAGGATTTGCTATATCATATTCAATAAGTTCAAAAGAAGTGTGAAATCTCTTCAAACCCAACCTCCTAAGCCCACTGTGTAAGAAAAGGGTAAAAATATTATAACCGAAGATCTTGATGAACTTACTACTAAAGCAATTCAAGAAAATGATAAGTAAAAAATGTTTATCGTACACCCTAAGGTGGACTATAATATTCTAGCTCATTTGAAAAGCGTCCCACTTTCATGATTATTTGCAATGCTATTTTGCTAACCCTTAAGATTTGTGAAATTCTAATTAAAGCACTCCTTGAGACTAAGTTTTTTTTTCAAGCCTACTTCATTGACTAGAAATTGATAGAATATTTACCTACCAATGTTGTCCTTAATATCACTCATAAATGACCCTCTACTTTTGAAAATTATAAATCATTATCAACCTATTTATGTTGATGCATGCGTATAATAATATGTTGAATTGCATATTAGCAGACCCTAGGTTCTTAATTAATTTTGTGATTGTTCATACTTTGAGCTTTTATCTTTGAATATACAAATGTGTTTAAACTATTTGATGCTACATGAAAATGGAAAGATCCAATTGACACTTGGTTCTATTACCTTAGCTTTAAAATTCTATGAGTTTAAAATTGAAGGCAAGTTTCATTTCAATAATACTAATACATCATTTTGTGATTCCTTTGGATTTCCATGGTTACATTAGTACATGATCATACCTTCAACCTTACACCAGTGGAGTTTTTCATTTTGGGTGATCTTAAATCCTTTTTCATATATGAAAAAGACAAATATATGATGCTTGATATTTATGCTTAAGATCTAGTTGATCCACTAGATTACTCAACCAAATTTTAACTAAATAAAAATATTTGCCTTCATGCTTTTTCTCCACTAAAAGAGGATTTGATATGATTACTATAGGACAATGATGATATTCTATATCTTCAAGATTAGATGTCAATAATGATAGCTTTTATATGTTCTCTTCAAGTTAGATTGTATTACACTATAGTTCTTCTAGTGATACTAAGAAGGAGACTCATCACGTTGACGAAGAGAATGAATTCTCTCAAGAGGCATCACAACTTAGGAGCACAAAACATGGAGGTGATTTATATGACAATATTATTCTATACTTTGATGCTTCTAGTTTTCTAAGCCTCTTATTTTGGCACACATGGCCTGTTGGATGAGATTTCAAGTATTGATCCTACTTCAATGCATTTATCGTGGGATCTCTAAAATATTAGTACATCATTTATGTCTGTGGACCTCCGAAAGGGATCCGCTGGCTGTAGAGTGCAGAGGGTACACAACCGCTCCACCCCGGGGGATAGAAATGATCGCAGGCCTCCATGCTCTTTGCAAGCGGGCCAATGGGAGGGCAGATTAAATCCTACATACGATCAACCATTGAGGGCAGATTAAATCCTAGACGAGTCCTTAATTATTATCCTTATGGTGTCTCTACGTTCAAGAGGTTTTAAATCAAAGTCAATGACTAACCATTGGGATAACATGCATGGAATGCATAAAGAAAGTAAACAAACCAATCCTAATATCTAGATTGAAAAGGAATGATATAATGTGCAATGAAAAATGATTTTGAAAATAACAATATAACTTTAAAGAGAGAAGTGTTAAAAATATATTTTTTAATTATTTTAAAGCAATAAAATTACTTAAGATTAATTTGAAAGTAATTCAAAATAAATATTTTAATTAATAGAAAATTTATGAAAACTTTATTTTGAAAATATTTCTTGAATTGAATTACAATAGTTTAAAACCACAAATCCTTAGATAATAGAATTTGCAAGAAATAAAGTGCAGAAAAGTAAAAGAAAATGCAAACTGAGATTTTATAGTGGTTTAATGAAACTTAACCTACATCCACTCTGCAAATATCCTCCTCTTTAAAATTTCTCCAGCAAATGCTCATTTTTCCCTCATCAAAGCGGAGAAGCTCTTCTCCATTCCCAAGTGGAGAATGATCTTTATAAGCTCTTCCTTTCGGAAAGCCTAAATGCCCTCTTTCTGGTTCTAGCAATGGTGGAGATGTCACTCCCTCATTCTACTCATCGCAATGACAAAGATGCTACTCCATATTTCTTCTCCTCACAATGATAGAGATGCCACTCTCATTGCCTCCTCAGCTAGTCACAAGTCTCTCACCCAATGCCATCTTCCCTAAAGCTCCTCTCCAAGAGGAACAATTATTACGTCCTCCGACCGAATGAGAGAAACATTCGGTTCGCAGGCAAAAATCCCGCGGTACCGAGGTGTACCGAGTTTTTCAAAAAACTCGGTACACCTCGGTACCGCAGGATTTTTGCCTGCGAACCGAATGTTTCTCTCATTCGGTCGACCGAACCAAATAAAACTTCCTCCAAGAGCTCCAAAATTACAACTTGGAGGATTAAGGTGCAAGATGACAAGAACAACAATGTGAACTCCCTCACAAAACCCTTGATTTCTTAAGGTACAACCTCTCAACCTCATCTTCTCTCTCTCAAGTGGATGGACAAACTCTCTTAAGCAAGGAGAAACCTATCTCGCTCTCTAAAGGACTCTCTCTTAGGGGAAAATAATTCTGATTACTCGCCTCACACATGCTTATTATAAAAAGAATCAAACTGGGCTATTTAAATGAAACCCTATTTTTTTTTTAATGCACTAATCGTATAATAAGAAGTATGTATCATATTGTATGATTAGTTGAACACCCATTTTTAAGTTTTATTAAATCACACTGTATGATATAAATCATACAATATGATCGATTGAATAAGACCAAGGGTCATCCTAGATGAATCATAGTTCATCCATTGAATGTTATGTTAAATCATACTAGATGATTTAGTTCATACATTATGAATTTCAATCATTATTTGATCCTGATTTGATTGCTTGATCAACGATCTAAATTAGGCAACATCAATTAATAATCATGCAAAACAAATGTGTTTGTACAACAGGATTAGACCACATTTTAAAATCAAAATTTTCCTAAATTTGGAAACTTAGATTCAAGAGTGGGTATTTATCCAAACAATATATCATCATGTATGATCAAAGGTCATATAGTATGATTAGTCATGCTATATTTTATTTGATTAATTTAATTAAACACTTTTTTTATTTTTTTTGAAATAATTGATCATATTGTATGATCAAAATCATTAGTATGATAGGGATCATACAGTATGATTGTGATCGTATAGTACGAGTCAACAGAGAAACTGAGTGTTATGCTCGGTGATCTTGCCAACATACCCCTCAATACATAAAGACTCAATAATAATAATAATAATAAATGGCTAATATTATTTTTAAATTTAGGAAAATACTTTTTTGAAAATAATAGTATATATTATGTATCTTTTTTATTTTAAAAATAATTTATATTAATTATATAGTAAAAATTATTTAAAAAACATTTAAAAAAGATTAAAAATTACTTTTAATATAAAAAGGCTGCGACGACTCTCGAGGTGACACTTGGCACACTCGGGTTCGCCCATTCAAACCACGACCAATGATTGTGTGGTGGCACAATGATTGCACTGCCAACAATCATTGACATAATAATCATGGCAATCATTGCCGCTAACACGACAATCACTTAAGCACGTCAGCGTGGTTAAGAGCCGTCCGTTCCTCTGCTAATTCGAGCAGACGACTCTAATCGAGTCGGATAGCCCAATTCAGCGAACGAGCGGACCGCGGGATGGATCTGGAGGATGTTACACCAAGATCTGGACCATTGATTGCGGATTCAACGGTCCAGGATCTGCCCCATGCATGAGAGCGCTCGGACCGAATCCCTAAAGCGATAATCGCCTCGTTCTCTTGATCCACTTGAGCAAATTAAATGAAATTTTAAACACCACACCTAGACATGAAGAGCATTCATGGGGATTAGTTTTCTTGAACTAAAATGTGCTTATTGCTATTTAATCATAAGTGTCATAGACTAGGGTTGAGATTTTATCGATGGATTAATTCATATAAAGGCTTGTTGCACTTGAAGACTGTCCACGCTCCAAATTATAGTGGAAATTGCGGTCTCAAATGCCTTGGATCAACGAGAATTCTCTTTGGAAGTATTGTGGTATTGGGTCGCCGGAGATCTCGTTGGCTGCGGCCTTGACTGGCGGAGTTTGACTTGAAAAGAGTGGAGAAGGGTGAGGGGAGCTTGCACGCCAAAAATTTCAGCTTGGGAGACCTTGGAGAGAGAGATAAAATCAATAGTCCTTACTATGAACCCTAAAAAGCATATTTATAACCCTAGGCCTACTAAGGTGGATGACTAGGATTAGATCTATAGCTAATTAGGAGGGAAACTAGCCTCAATTGGTCGTGGAATAGGTCAGATTGACCTAATGGAGACTTGGGTTGACCAATTCAAGGGTTGACTTGGTCAACCTGGTCAAATAATTCAAAGGGATAGGAGTTTGAGCCAAGGATAGGGTTGAACTTAACTTGGATTTGAATGAGAAAGGATTTGACCCAATTAGGCCTAATTTGACCAAATTGAGCTAGGGTTGACCCAATCAACATGGTCTATTAGACCTAAATAGGTGGAGGGTTGAGTCTAAGAATCCTTGGGATTGAATTGAATTTGATTTGGGCTCAAATGGGCTAAATGGTTCAACCTAGGTTGACCTGGTCAACCAGGTTGACCCACGGTAGGGGTCTAGGCTCAACAGACTCAGTTTGACCCCTGGGATCCAAGGGAGGTGATCTTGGGGTCTGGCTTGGTCAATTTGACCAGGTCAACTCCTTGACCAAAGTGTTTAAGCAAAAGAGAGGCCAACATTGTCTACTTTTAAGTTTATTTACATAGCTCTTATGAGATATTGTAAATGTTCCAAGTTTATTTTATAGTATATTGTGCATCCCATTGATGTTACTCTTGTTGTGAGTAACATTTTAATAATAAAATGAAAGATGCACTAGTTCCTTATTTTTAATCTCCTTTGGTCATTAGATTCATGAAAAATAATATTCTATCTTGAAGATAGTTTAATTATTACACATGAGGCAATGAAATTTTAATCCATTAATAAGCATTGAGGATAATATTTCAATAAGAAACTAAAGTTTAAAAGAAGTAGGATATTTCATGCTTGTTGTAGTTTAGTTCTGCCTATCAGGTTAGTTCATCCAAAGATTTCATTGACTTTGAGGACACTCTTAAGATTACAAATGCATCTCTGGAGTAAGGAGAAGATAATTCATCTACTTTTGATGAATTGATTGAGATGAATCTTGATACATAGTGTGATCATCATCTTGCATTTATTAATAAATTACTCAAAGAGATCAAGTCTTAGTATTAGGATGATTTTACTTGAAGTTATTGTAAGACATCAGATTTAGTTTATAAGATAATCTCTCCCATCTTATCGATCAATCTTGAGATTGATACAATTAAGCAATCACCTAGGAGGATCCACCTGACATTGAAAAACTGGTTATTTAATAGATTAAGAACTTGATTAATGTGAATTCATTCGTAAGGAGTTATCACTACAGGAAAAATGGCCTATACTGACGGTTTGAACCGGCGGTTTATAGGTACCGGCGGCCGAACCGCCGAAAGACCGACGGTTAAAATTTCGGTGGTCACCGGCGGTACGGGCCGCCGGAAAACCGCCGCAAAAATAAACCACCGGTAAAAAGCCGTCGGAATTGGTTTCCTACGCCGTTTTTATCGGCGGTTACCAAACCGCCGTTAGACCGCCGGTAACGTAAAAAACCGCCGGTAATTTTACACTAACCGCCGGAAAAAACCGCCGGTTTTCAGCGTTTTTCCTGTAGTGTATATCCTACCTAGCTTACCAATACCATTCCTATTTGTAAGAAACTTGGAAAGATTCAAGTTTATATCAAATTCAAGGACTTGAATGAGGTATCCACAAAAGGTGAGTTCTCTATGCCAATCCCAAATTGATGGTCCATAAAGCATATATAAATTTAATGTTCTCTTTCATGGACAACTTATATGGATAAAAAGAATTAAAATGGTTTTTGAAGATGAATGATTCACAATGTTTAGAATCCTAGTAGGCATTTAATGTTATATGGTTATTCTTTTTGGATTGAAAAATATTGGAACCACATATCAATGGACAAAAACCAAAATTTTTTATGATATGTTACCTTATGAGATCAAATGTTACTTAGATGACATCATTATAAAAACTAATCATATTGATAATTATATATTCGATTTAAAATTATAATTTACTATATTAAAAGTATTGGTTGAAAATATTTTTGGAGTCTCTTCAAGAATGTTCTTGGGGTTTATTCTTCATAGAGATATTAAAATTAACTTTATTAAAATTAAATCTAGTTAGGGGAGACTTAGCTTTTTGAGGCATTTTACCTTCAACAACTTAGATAAATGTCAACCATTTATAGCATGAGAAAAGAAAAATATATAATTTTAATTGGGACAAATCGTACCAAGATGCATTTAATGACATTGAGAAATATTTATTAAATCCTCCAATATTAACATTGCCAATATCGAGAAAGCTTTTGATCCTCTATATAGCAACCTTTAGTGAGTTTGTAGGGAAATTTCTAAAAAATAAAAAGCCTTGTATTCTCTCAATCATAGGTTTATGCCTACTAAAATGAAATACTCTCCTATCAAGAAATATTAAGTATTAGTTATCTTTTCCATGTAGAAATTGAGACATTACATATCCTTTGATAAGGCCAATTTGTTTTTTAAAGTTAATCTCCTACTATACATGATGACTAATCAAGGCTAAATCTTATCATTTTCCCTACCAGAGGTAGCCTTGCAAAAAATATGATTGTATAACTTTGATTTGTTTTGTTGTATTTTTTTAATATTTTCAATGATTTATTTTAGAGGTGAACTTTATGAATCTCCTTTTGTCTATCTCATCAATGGAATCACATTTGATACACATCTACTTTTTCGGTAGATTTGCAAAAATCTATAAAAAATCATAACTATGTACAAACTCATTTTTTCTTATCACATTCTTGAAGTTCTTAAAAGATTTTCTTCTTAATAATGTTTCAAAAGCAAGTTCTTTTTATTCCCTTGATGGGATCAATTTTGATATTAATCTACCCTCCCATAGAATTATTAAATTTTACAGCTCATAACCTAAGTAGATTTAGCATTTCCTTGAATAAGGTTATGGATAAATTTAGTTTTCCCAATCATAACATTTGAAACCTTGACTATATATTTCCGTTGAGATCATTTAAGAAGCTAACTCCATCTTACCTGCATAGATTACTTAACTTGAGGTGATTATAGATAAATTTAATTTATCCAATCAACAATCTTGAAGCTATTTTAATAAATATTCTCTTAAAAATCATTCATAATTATATTTACCCTCCCATATAATTATGTATAGCCCTCTTTGATTCAATTTGGTTTTTTCAATCATTGATTTTATATTTCAACTAACTTCCCTCTTTGGAGATCTTTACGAAGCTTATTTCATTTTATCGAGGTGATTATAGATAAGCTTGATTTATGAAGTCACTAATATTGAAGCTCTTTTAATAAATTTTCTATTAAGCTAATTTTATTTATTTTTTAGTGGATAGCTATCTTTGATATCATTAACTTTGTCCAATCATAGATAGTAGCTTTTTAACAAATTTTCTTATTTGGATATCCTCGAGAAGCTAATTTCATTTGCCCCCTCAATGAAATATTTTGATTAATATGTAATTCTTTTGTAAGGATTCTTTGAGAATCTAATTATATTATGATAAATGCGTTAAGTTTTCACCCTGATAATTAATATCCCAGAAAAAAAATATAATGCTTTCCTTAAGAAAAGATTCTCACAATCATCCTCAATAATAGATACGAAATCTAATTTTAATTCTTAGCCCATTCATTATCTAGTTCAATTTTTTGATTTAGTCTCATGATTATGCCCACATTACAAAAACCTTTTAGTATTAATCAAATTTAATCAAAGTTTCTATGAAATCAATTACTATTGAAATCTTATTAGCTTGATTTTGAGTTGATATTCTTTATGATCCCACTCTCTGTAGTGAGATCACCTTTTCGGCTTCTTATATGCTTTTATTCATAGGAAGGAAAAAAAAGCATTAGGCTCTATGTAGACTCTTGGACATAGGACTATGGAATTTTTAGTTTTCTTGTTCCTTATGGTAAGATATACCTCATGCTTTTATATACACACTTGAATGTAATTTAAAAATATCCTATTTTAAAACACATTTCTAGACTCTACACATGCTCTTGAAAGTAAAGTTAAGAAATAATACACCTTTTTGATGCATTTTGCAACCTTTTTCCTCTATTATTTACATGTTATTTAGTATGTTACTAGGAAACTTCTAGTTTATTAGAATGCTTTGAGGATTCTTCATTTTCACTCTTGGACTTGAGATTGATATTTATTTTTAACTTGTGTATGTGCTTGGACATCAGATTGGAATGCAATTTGGTTTTCTTTGATATATGTATACATTTATACCTAAAAAAGAGTGAACCATGATGAATCATAAGTCTAAAAATATTGAGTCATCTCTTATAGTTGACGTTGTTCAACACTTACAACATCAATTTCATATCCAATTAGGTATCATTTTATTTAATATCTTTGAATTGAATTAAAGCCTTTTTAATGATATTTTGATCAACTATCATCCTTTGAGTTTTAATCAACTCTTTTTGAACATGTTTTTGTGAATAGACATTTCCTATTTGGATATGGTGGTTCACCCTCTGCCTTATAGCCTAACTTAACATCAAAAAATGGGTTGGTTCACTTAGTTTATGACTTTGAGTATAATTAATTTTAGGTTTTAAATCTCATATCATGGCCCAAAAAAAGAAAGGACACATGTTTCATTGGAGATGAAGCTCATCCTTATCCCTCTCTCCCCCTTTGGCATAGAAAAAAACAAACACTTTGGTTTAAGAGTATCCATCTTTCACATTGAGGATTCCATCCTCGACAAAAGGGATACTTTGGTTCGATTGAGACTTATTTATGAAGAAAATATATTTCTATTATTTTTTGGGTTGTTTGGCTATCATCATAGAATTTCCAAGGTTAGACTCATCATTTTAAGTTTGAGTGAGCAACCTAAAGATTAAGTAAAAGGCACAACTACTCATCTAATCTAAGGATTAAGTTCAAGTTGATTCGCTATGCTCACCCAAAGCTCAATAGATTAGAGAAGGTATGATAGGGTTTCCCATGCCCTTTTTAGGTAGAAGTCCCTTTTAGTTTATAAGTATGTTAAGGGTAGGCCAAGATACAATATTGATTAAGATACTAATGAGCATCTTTTTGAGCTATAATGAATGTAAGTTTATTTTAAAATCTCTAACTTAAACTCAAAAGGTAAGAGTATAGGGTTTAAGAACTTGCCTTTTTTACCACTTTAAAGATTAGAACATAAATTGAGATACTGCTTTCCATGGTCACTTATTACCAACAAGTGAGTGTAAAGTGAAATAATCAATCTTTCAATTTGAGCTTGAATCAAAATGTTCACAAGTCAAGTACATCTTTAGAGTCTGAATATGGGGTTTTATGATCAGTGCTCTTTTTTTTTTATAGGGATCAACCTATGCTTAGAATAAACTTTTGAGGAACTATAAGATAAAAACTTTGAGCTCTATTCATTGAGATAATAACCATAGGGATAGCTTGGTTAGATATGCATGTTCATAACATTGAGTGGTATGGTAGACATTGGCGGGTTTCGAGGCATAAATCTATTAGAGGAGTCTAGTCATCAATACTTTATAAAGTTCTACAAATTGGAAGGCTTGGAGTTCTGAGCCCATTGGTTAAGTCTAGTTATCAAAACTCAAATCTTTCTTAAGAATTAATATCATTTGATTTATCTCCAATAACTATGGTATATTTATAAAACAAAAATGTAATAATAAGACCTTCATTGGCTTTAAAATTATGAACATTTTATGCTTGGGTTTAATTAATTAAAATTACTCTTCAAGATGAGTTTGGGTTTCTCATTCTTAACCTCGATCATTTAAAATTTAAACTAAGTCAATACCCTTTCCTAGACATCTTCATTTTCCTAGAGATGTTTAAAGCATTACTCCTTATCAAAATTAATCAGAATTTCAATTCTTAGCTCATTACAATAGGTTCAACTCTTTCTTAGTCTAGGTAGAAACCATACCTTAACCATTAACCTAGGTTGAGTAAGAATTTATTTTAGGATAATTATACGATCTCAAGGGACTTAGCAAAGATTATAAGAGGAATTCATTATTTCATTTAATTATAGATAATATCAAATTATCTTTGAATAGGTTTGAACATAACTAACCCTAAGGTAGGTCTGTTTTCAAGTATAACCCTAATTTTTCCCCAATGGGCTCAATTAGTGATATAAGCATTCAATTTATTCTTCATTAGTTCATAACATACTTGCACATTATAATTTATTAGTGAAACTCTTAGCTTGAATTGTGGAACCAAGTTTGATTAATAGTCAAATTATCCCATTTTCCTCCTCAACTTTGGATCTTATTTGTTGCTTTATAACTAAATGATAAAATAAAATTTGGTCAAACCTTTTAATTAGGGTTTGAATATTCAAACAATATATGAGTTGATCTTGGTTAATCTTTTGACTAGGTTATAGCCCTTTGAGCCCAATTTTTTGGTCAATTGAACCCAAACAAATTGTTATTAGCTAACCCTTGATATATGTCCCACTAGATTGTTAGTAACCTAATAGTTGTAAATGGAACTTTAAAGAAACTAAACTGGACTCTTTGATAAAACATTATCACAAGTAGCCAGATGCCCTACCTTACTTAATATGCAAATGACATGAGCATATATAATAAAATACATAAACAACATGATATAAAATAATATGCATATGATAAAGGACATGACTAATACATGTATATGATATGATTGATAAAGTTGATAAGATTGATTCAAGAACATATAAAACATATGAAATATACAAGATACATAATACATTGCATTTACTATAGAACTTGATATACATATATTGATGATGTATATCATGCATACAATAATCGTATAACATTTTCTTGATATGACAGGTATACTGATATACATGAAATGACCTATAAATTAAAATAAAGAATACTTTATAGACATGCATAGATTCATGACATACCTACTACATTGTAATTAATTTGATATGGCTATATGAATGACAAAATATACTTATCCTTTATATTTCCATTGATCACTGATTATAAGTTACATTAATTGCTCATATGAAATGATACTATTTATATTGATTGCTACTTGTTCTAGCTACTACATATTTATACTAGTTTGGATGGAATGATTGCATGCATATTATTTCTATTGCCTTGCATTGATTATAGTTGTAGGTTATGGTAACCCACTAAGCTGTTAGCTCACTCTAAAATTTGTATTTATTTTTCTAGAAGGTCCAAGAATCAGTGGAGTGAGGCTGATCTAATTCCAATATTTTAGGTTTAGATTTATGTATTTTATAGTTAGAGTTATTAAAGGAAAGATTGATGTAATGATTTAACTTTTAACTATTATAAATGGATTGGAGGAGTGATGAATATAATAAAATGTTTTGATGTACATGGTTGCATTTACTGACATTATCTAATAAATGAAATATAGTGCCTATGGTAGATTAATTAATAGACAAAAGTGGCAATTCTTCCACATTTAGGTCTTGGTGCATCATATAAATAGCTACTAGTTAGTCCATGACCTCTCCCAATTAATTGAAAAGAACAAATAATTATGATTAGAGAATGATCAATTGAGGTATGAAAAAAACTTAACTAGTTATCTAACAAATTGAATTCAATTTTAATCTTTTTTTACAACATATAACTTCTTGATGTTACTTAATAAGGAAGTGAATATGGTACTACCCAAAGATCTATGATTTATAGATCACTATCTTAAGTGAATTATTTGATTAATGCGATATAACATAAAATTCTTCTAACAATTTAAAGAGGACAGGCTCCAAGTGACTTGAAGCTGCTCTAATGTCTATCATTAGAGAGAAGGAAAAGTGGTAGAGATCCAGCACATATGAGGTTCCTGGGTCTGCCATAAGGCAAGATATTTGAAGTTTTAACAAATAATATATATATATATATATATATATATAGTCATGTACTATAGTGAATATATATATATATATATATATTAATGAGACATGTAATTTAATGACTTATCTATGCCTTATTTATAGGGTAGAATGTGGAGCGTATGCAATATAATACATCATTAAACATATTTCAAAGAATTTTTATTTTTGGAATCTAAAACTAAATGTATACAATTCTAAAGAGATAGTTTATGTGAAGATTTATTCCACAACAATATAGGTTTATATGTTTATAAATATACAATAAGAAAATATTATATTATTCTATAAGCATCTTTATTTCTTTTCATTTTGTTTTGTATAGTTGTTGAAGAGCATTATATTGCATCTATCTTGTAATCTTATATATAATATTTTTTTGTAATTGTACCTCACTATATCAGCCTTGTTGTTTGTTGTGTTAAAGCTATTTGATTGCACTATCATATCTATCGTAAGGTTATAAACCTTCATCATTTGAACCATATTTACACTTTATCGAACATTATTTGAATATGGTTTGAATCATATTTGATTATTTTTTTAAATTTTGTTTGAATTATGAGGGCAAATTTTGATTTGAAAAATTGTTGCAATGAATTTCAAATAACTCTTTCGTGGCTAAAAGAGGGAACATTTTGATTTGAAATGAATTTTCAGATATATTTCTCTAATAAAATATGAAATTATTTGATCAATCATAGCTATTATGAGACATATAAAATCAAAATCTCATTTAAAATTGAATTTATTTGAGGTGTGTGCCATTAATACAATAAATAAAATTATTTAAAATTTGTACAAAATTGTTTGGAAACCTTTTTTTAAGAAGGTTTTACATAAGATTTAGTTTAAACATGTCAAGTATAATTTTTGAACCTTAAATTCTATTATTTTGAAAAAAAATATTTCAACTCTAAATTAAGAAAGAAATAACAAAATAATTTATAGAAATTTAATAATATTTAATAATTTTCATGTACAAAGTTTCAAATTTTTATTCTCTTAAAATTTATTATAAGATTATTAAGAACTTAATTGAGTTAATTTCCACCTGATAAATCCCAGCTCTCTTTCTCTCTCGTTTGCTTTTCCTCTTTCTTTGAATTCAAGCTATTCTATCATATTTCCTGTTTGATTTAGGGCCGGTTTGGATGCATGTAGGATTTAATTTAAGTAGGAATTCGTAAATACTCTAAATCCTTATTTACTAAATCATGCACTACCAAAAAATAGGGTTTTCGCAGCATAAAATTTCACTTTTCCCGGCGGTTATTATCTTATAAATCAATTAAATATTATATTACTATATAATTATTAATTTAATATTTACACTATTAAGTATTAATCACCTAATTAAGTATTTATATTTTTGGGGGATTTACATACATTCCACTATATTATAGGTATATTACATATCTAACACCTAAAACTCTAATATTACATACCATGACGTCTCTCATGCAGCTCACTTCGTCTCTTTCTGTTGAAAACACTCTTCCGCAAAGTCCTTTCTTCCTCGTGTGCTCTCCCCGCGAGCTCTCCTCCTTTAACTCGGTCGGACTTCTCCGATGTTTGTGCTTTTTGTAATGAAAATCATGGTCGGAGAGGTCTTGCTAAGATCCCCGCCCCGCGAGCTAGATTATTCCTGTGATTTTGCACTATGACACTCTTGAAACTAGGAGTAGGTGCTGGCTTTGGTTCCTTAACTTGTCTGTATGGCACATTTCTAGTTGTCATGATATATTCTATATTAATTTGCTTTGTTGTCACGATGGCATTTTGGTTTCAAAATTTGTGTCATTTCAAACGAGTTTATGTTTTGAAACCAAAATGTGTGCATATTACTGCTCAAACCAAAATCTGTGGCTTTTGTGCTTTAATACATTAGACATCAGTTCATGTTTTATACTCATAATTGAGACTATTTTATATGTTCTCAGCATATTTAATATACACGAAGCTGTGCCATTTGAAATGGCTTCTATGTTTTTATCAGAAATGTGCTAATTTGTATACTACTTTGACAGATTTTGTGCCGTTTAAAATGAGTTTGGCTAACTCATCTTTTACAAAAGGCAAACACTAACATTCAAAAGTTTACTGTTACTGTCATCTGAATTGTGTGCTATATACTTGGCACAAAAATCCAAATAGTGGAAGACAATTTTATAGATGCATCATAATCTAACATATAATGATTGCAATTACTTTAAGTGAATAAATGAAGTAGAAGAGCCATCTTATGCCATGAATGGTGAATTAAATGGCATAGAGGCAAGGATTTCTAGGAAACTAGACTTGATCATCTATCTACCTGCCGAAAGCCTTTATTGATACTATCGTTAGGGTCTTTTTTGTGGAGTAATATGTTGTGCCGAATTAGGTTTGAATGTTGCTTTAGTGTTGTAGACTTCGACACTTTTTTTTTTGTATTTTTTTATTGATCAAACGTAATGTATTTGTATTATATTTTCACTGATTTTGTGGAATGAAAAAAATGTTGATGTATTTGTCTTGTATCTTAACTGACTTTATGGAATGATGATAGTAAACGATAGCTAATGTTTAGCTCTCATGCCAAAATGCAGCAATAAATTGTGTTGGATTGTACACAGAAAAGCTCAAATTGTGCTTTCACAGACTAAATTGTAAAATGAAATTGAACATTCACATACAAAATGAGTTGTCCTGCACATAGAATTGCCCTTTACATAGAATTGCCCTTTTTTGGACAAAAAAAATTGTGATGTAACATTCAACCAAAAATTGTGCTTTAAAAAAACACAGGATTAGCCGTGGCACATTTAAAAAATTGGCCTGCACAAAACCAGAAATTGTGCATTCACATATAAAGATTGACCTCTACATGCCCAAACCAATGAAGCTATAGACCGTCCACATATGAAGACTTGAATGCATGCCTCTCAACTTCATCGACACTCCTTCTACTCGTCAACTTTATCTGTCGTGCTTGTCCTACTTGTGAGTGTTGCGTCGTTGTTTTTCTTATTTTACAATGGGTTCTTACAAGTGCTTAAATGATGGCCGCAAAGACCACATCGTCCTCATTTATGTACATTCTTGTCCTTCTCCAAGAAATTTTGCAGTCTTCTTTTTCTTGGCCTTCCTCTTGGTTTGGATGTATTCGACACTCCACTTTGCACAACATCATCTACAACTCGCTATTGCTTCTTCCCAGGTAACATGAAAATTGCTCAATCGTATGTATGTCTATGCCTATTTCAACTGTCAACCTCAAGTTACTGTACGCTAAATGAAAATAATAGTACATATGCAAGTATGGGTGAATGTTACGTTCCCACGTAGTAGTACTCATCAACATATGTATGCCACAACATGTGCTCCTTCATACCGACGAAAGCCATGGCATGAATGCAAGGGAGTCTAATTAACTACCACACCCTACATGTGAATTCTCTTCTTTCAACATTGACAACATGTCTTGAATGGAGGCCCTCCACCTTAGCCATGAAAATACTAGATTGGCTAACTAGTAGATGATCTTTTATTGTTGTGATTTCTCTTATGTAATCTTCCACATTTGGGAATAATTCTCGCTACCATGTCATGCTAGTCATCTTTCATATAGCTCTCTTCTCCATAAGCTTACCCCGAATCACATCGATTAGATCCACCATGGGTTTATTTCTAACATCGGTGATCCATGAATTAAATGATTCAGCAAAATTATTTGTATTGGTAGAATGAAATATCCCAACCATGAATTGACTTCTTGACCACTTGTATGGTAACGATATCATCCGAGTTTGACGATAAAAGCACACCTAGGTGATTAGATTTTAGGTGGCATGCATCCAAAGTGAAGAGGTCTACAAGCAATAAGGAATCTGTCAGCACACACCTTGAAACTAACATAAAATCTTTGAAATGAATTGTCGATACTATCATACATGTATGTTACATGTGAGCCCATATTTCTATCAATTAATTCTTCTTGTAATGTTGGAACCCACTTATAATTATCATCAACTGAGACAAATATCATATTACTGGCTTGCTCTCTTGCGCTCCAAAGCTTCATATAAGGTAATGATAAATCATACTCCTTTTATAGACCAGTATTTATTTCTTTTGGAGGGATGTCTAAGTGCATCTTCACCATCTCCTGAATCTCATTGGCAACCATTGCATATGTGGCGATTCTATTCCCTGTACAATTCGACCCAGGGCATGTGCGCATTACATCCACTCTCCTAACTTGAAAAGATTGTGTCTTCACATAAAGAAGCCCATATTTCTAGATTGGTCCTTGGTGCCAACCCAAAAACCTCCAAATTTAAATGCAACAAAAATATGCTCTTTTCCTCCTCCGCATAAATCACTTCCTCCTTTGTCACCATAAACATGCATGGATCTGCATGGATAAGTAATTTCCAAGTTAAAAATGTCAAGTTACAAGAAGACATTTAAATGGATTTTTCAGTGCTCAGAGAAATGTCACACTGATGTAATTTTAGTAAATGAACGATCTTTAGTCATCAAAATTGGAAATAAGAGCAATAATTTCAACCCAATTCTCCAAAAGTATACATGAAAAGTACAAAGCGAAATTAGCATCCAATGTAGCATATAAACAACAAATTCCTCCAAATGTTGCCTCAGAAAAATGTCATACTGATGTCATTTTAGAAAATGAACGATCTTTAGTCTTCAAAATTGGAAATAAGCAAAATAATTTCAACCCAATTATCCAAAAGTATACATGAAATGTACAAAGCTAAATTAGCATCAAAATGTAGCATATAAACAACAAATTCCTCCGAATGTTGTCTCATTTCTAGGTTTAGTTTTGAAAACAAAATAGTCACCCGGAAGAGCGATCAGGAAGAGGGATTTGAGCCTACAGATAAAACAATTCATCTTTAAACAGCGAAATGAAAAAAATCGCAGTTTGCAGGTCGCTGCGAGTAGGGGAAGAGCGATTGGACATAGTGAGCGGGAAGAGGAATTTCATGGTGATAGAACTTACTGTTTTTTCGCTGAGAGGAGATCGCCAAAAGAGCCCGCGAAGAGATGAGTTCGTGGGAAGAGGGATTTGAGCACGCAATGAGTGGAGCATAGGAATGAGACAGAGTAAGCTGCTTTAGAGACGCTGTAGTAGATTTGTAGTTAACATTTATTTTTGGTGCTAGAAATGAAATATTTGAGTTTTATGTGTTAGATAGTAGTATGTATGTAAATTCCTCTTATATTTTAAATTATATTAATTAATTTAATTAAATTAATGTCTAATTAAGTAATTAAGAATAATACCCTCCTTCGTTGGACTCGGACGGAGAGAATCATTCGAATTTGCTACGCTTTTATTATTCTTTTGACAATAAAGGAACAACAAATATTCAATATTTACTAAATAATTAAATATTTACTATATTTTTACTAAATATTTATAAAAATATAATAAAAAATAATAAAAATACATCAATAATTGAATATTTACGACTTTTTACTTATTTTTGTAAAAGTACAAAAAAAAAGTTAGTAAATCGGGACAATTCTATGTATAGTCCGCACGGAATATTTTCTCCGTTCGCTGCCGTTCGGGTGAGGTAGAGTTCGAGCGGCTTCGCTGGTTCGCGTGTGGTAGAGCTTCGAGCCAGTAAATTGACATTGCCTGTCTAGGGTTTGCTCTTCCTCTTCTGCATTTATTCGCTGTTGTTCTGCTTCTCGTGAAGTAGAGTTCGGAACGGGTCCAAGCTTCTTCGCCTCCTCCTCCGACGTTGTTCCTGTCGGATCAGAAGTCGCGCCGGGAGCTAGCCGCGAAGCTAACGATATTTCTCCCCTTTCGTGCTCTTCTTCGGTCGGGATTCTTTTTCTCATGCCACACGAATGCCTTAAATCCGCCGAACCGAAGGATTTTTCGTAAATCCGGGATTTACCACGAAAAGAGGGAATTTTCCGTTAACCGCGGCTTTGATTTACCGTGAGATTTGGTTTTACTTTTTTGGCCGTTTAGCTGGATTTAGCTCAAATCTGCCCCAAATCCAGCCTAAATCCTGCATCCAAACAGCCCCTTATTTTTGCAATTCGAGAAAATGAAGCGGGGCTATGGCGAACCCCCCTCCGCTTCCTATTCTTCTTCCCAATTGAAGCGAAAATGGAATTCATTCGGTAGGTCCGAAATCCCTTTCTATATTTTCTCCCAATTCCTTGTTTTTCCCTCCTTAAACATTCAAATACGCCTCGCCTTGTGTTAATTCTATTTGTTCTTGTTTTTTAGACGAGTCCTCTAGTTTTGCTGACGAAAGCACGAGGAAAGCTCGGAAGGTGGCGGACCATTACAGTGCAAGGTCGAATCAAACCCTAGAAGAGCGCGAGGCTAGCCCTATCATACACCTAAAGAAGCTTAACAACTGGGTACGTTAATTTGTATCAGAAATCCAACTAAGACGAGTCCTGTAGTTTTTCGTTGCACTTATTTGGCTGATATCCTCAATGATTTTTTGTTAATTTGGTTTCGCTTGCTGGCAGATTAAAAGTGTCCTCATTCAACGTTATGCTCGCAGGGGTGATGCTGTTCTCGACCTGGCTTGTGGGAAGGTTAGGGAATTTTTTTTTTTTTTTAAAACACAACTCTCCTTGGCCTATTGGTTGAGAGCTTAGGCTTCCAACTAAGAGGTCCAAGGTTCGAGTCTATGTGTATGCGTTGTGTGTGTGAGTTTGCCTTAAATGGCCTAAATGTCCCAAAAAAAAAAATTTTTTTTTTTAATGGTCTGGATTCCTGATAGGCTGAATACAAAATTAGCTTTAGACATGGAGATCATCATCTTATCTTCCATAACCTTATTCCAACCAATTGTTATTGGCTTTATGAATCCTCCTTAATTCATTAATGTAGGATGCAATGCTAATTTGTACAAGTCTTTTTCACAACTTCTGACCAGATTAACTTTGATCCACCCTTTTTCCCTTCTGTTTTCCATTTGTTTATTTTGTTTGTGCATCTTCTGCCCTGTGTAAATATCCTAACCAATTGTCTACTTTTCCTTGCACAAATTTCTACATTACCGTCTCCAAAATATAACTATTCCAATCTGCTTGCATTTTTTTTTAATTTCCTTATTCTCTTTTGGATTGTACCCTTCAGAGGTGTCGGAACATGCAAAATTTTTATTTATCTGGTAGCTTAGTCAAGCCTTGTATTCACATTTCTTTATCAAATCAGGGAATCGGCTTAGTTTGATCTATGATATCTTCAAGTTCCAGTGATGAACACGCCCTATTTTTTCTGTTCAATTTAGTTTTTCTTTTCATTGTGGAACGTAAAGGAAGCTTATCATGACCATCTCCTCTGTTATGTATCTTATTGTTTGTACAGGGTGGTGATCTTATCAAATGGGATAAGGCACAAATTGGATATTATGTTGGTGTTGATATAGCAATAGGATCTGTAAGTTGCATCCTTTGCTTTACTATTTCCTTCTATGTATATTTACTCATGTTGGAGTTGATAAGCTTAAATAGTCTGTTCTACGTTAAGTTCCTTTATGTAAGTTTCTATTGTTTTTGAAAGCTTTATTATATTTTTTGAGTCACTGATAATTATTTTTTAAACTTGTCATAGATGCGTCTTGCTTCCTTTCAGTATATGTACACCTTAGAGAAGATAGGCCATACCAATGATAACATGAATGATGATAAATGAAGGGATATTATTATTCAAAGAAGAACAATAATATAATGTAGATACAAACGATGTTTAGATGGGTGCACCATAGTTTTTATGAAGGACATAGCCATCAAGCTTTACCTTATTTTGTTACCAAGTTGCACTAATACATGAATCAAACAACATATGTACTAATACAACTCACACATTATTTATAAACAAATGAATAACATACTACATAATTTTACGGAGGGAAAAGAATAGCTTGAAATCTTCATGATTTGATTGTATAATTGATTGCTATCTTCTTAATTGAGGAGATCCTTATTTGTAAATTACCTTCAACCTTCCTTTCTAGCGTTGAATCTTTATTAGACGTTAGAGTGTATGCCTCATGCACGGTTCCAAGTTATAAATTTAGGCAAACCTTATTAAAGATTGAGTGTATACAAATAATTGCTTTCATTGAGTAATTTTCTTCATTGATTGCTCCAACATTAATTGAAGATAATGATGCCACATTCTTTCCTTTAAAAAAAGATAACCTTTCTTTCCATACTTGCATAGCGATAATGATGATTTAATTCTTTTCCTATTTCAATGATGGTCATGATAACAATCAACTTATTCCATGATAACGGTGATCATGTTGACAACATAATATTTTTCAAATTAGGAAATAGGTGTAGCGCCCGAAGAATAATGATTTGACTTTTGAGGTCCTTTATGTAAACTCTATTTCTTTTCTTTCTTAATTCTATAATGATGTTTATTTACGTGTGATGAAAACAACTAAAGCTGTCTTAAAATTTTATGAAGATAATGGCTCGCTTTCACTACTTTTTTTATGCTATTACAGGACTACTAATTTTGTACCAAAATCGTATTTTACACTGTATTTAGATAAAAGACTGCAGAACCCGTTACAATGGTGATGCAGACCAGCAACAACGCAGAAAAAAGTTTTCATTTCCTGCTAGACTTATTTGCGCAGATTGTTATGAGGTACAACAACAACAACTACTGCATCAAGCTTTTATCCCACTATATGGGGTCGGCTACATGAATCATTTTTCTCCATTGTGTCTTGTTAAGAGTTAAATTCTTATTTAAATATAATAAAAAAAGGCTTTTTGGCGATCGGAAATATATTCTTATTCCTATCTTGTTTTGACGACAGACTCACTTGGATGAGTATCTGAGTGATGATGGTCCATTCGATATATGCAGTTGTCAGGCAAGTCCTTGCTTATGAAATTTTAATCTTACTGAAATGAATGAAGGCACATTTACTTGAGCAGTTTTCTTTCTGCTTTGCATTATTGCTCTTTTCATCAGTAATTTTGACGTTTAAACATCTCAGTTTGCCTTACACTACTCATGGTCAACTGAAGCACGAGCAAGGAGAGCATTGGCCAATATATCAGCCTTGCTTCGACCTGGAGGTTACTTCATTGGAACCATGCCAGATGCTAATGTTATTATTAAAAAGCTTAGAGATGGTACATTCTTTGACCTATACCAGATATTTCATGTTTGTTTTTCAAACTTAATGTAATTGCGTCATTTCTTTTGGTTTTTAAATTTATTCCGGTTCTTCATGTTTTTTTCTCTTACCCCTTTGTTTGTTGAATTGGAAGAGCTTTGGTCCCAAGTCTTATTTCATCAGTCATTGTTAACTTTGTTGTGTGTGGAATTGCTGACCTTTGCAATCGTTGAACTCATTATCCTATAGGCTGTCATACATGGTTAATATGCACCATGAATTGATGAGATTGCATCATTGGTAACAGTTACACTCCATAATTGGATTTCTTAGAAGAATTTTATGCCCCTAGATAGTACAGTTACACTTCATGTTTAAAATCGTGATTAAGAATATGAATGGAGGGAATAATTGTATATGTATATAAATATATATGTATATATATTAAAAATAAACACAGGTATCACAATCACTAAATCGGAGGAGAGTTGAAGACATATACCGGGGTTGATTTTTCCCCATAAGCCCTTGATCGTCGATTTTAATCAGATTGAGCAGACTTGAAAGGGCAAGTGCCTTCCTAAAACTTCCCTCACGGGGAGGGGGCGTCGAAAGGCTGTCAGAATTCTGGGGAAAACACCAAATTGCAAAATTATCCTAACAGGTACTCGCGCACCGCAGAAGAGTGTGGGTTCGCACGTAAGCTGGGCTTGGGCGTAGCGGTAGGTTCGCCCGCGGGACGGGCGCTAGCGCCGTTCGTGGTAAGGAATTTTTTTTTAAATGTTTTATTTATTCCAGTGGAGTTTGTTCTGCCGGCAAATTTTTCCGGCGGGCTTAGTCCGCCGGGAAAAAAAGTCTGGTGGAAAACTTGCGACGAAAAAAATTTTCGACGCTCAATTTACCGGCGAACAAAATTTCATTGGAATTCCGTTGGAAACTTTAAAATCCGCCGGAAACTCCTTAAAATTTATCCGGAAAATCCGTCGAAAAGAAGAGATTTTCCTGTAGTGCTCATCGTAACTTTCTTACACAAGAGAGGGGGATTAAAGTTTGAAACTCATTCAATTTGTGTGGATATATAAAATTAAAAAAAAAAGATAAATAATATGGCATGCTATTTAAATTGATTTCTTTTTTAATTGAGTTTAAATACAAACCAGTTTTAGCTTTACTTTTTATCCTCCCAAATCAAGCAAGTTTGGATCTAATGGTTGATTTTTAGCAAGCCAAACTAAATCATGGCTATTTGATTGGGGAAATTATTTTGTGTGGATATGTCTGAACTCTTATTAAATCTTGACATGTACAGTGGACATTTGATTACTCAATCAATTTTCATTTTTTATTCATGTCTTGTCAGCCCAAACAATCAACCCACGAAAAATATGAATTTACATGAGTTAAAAGCTCAGAGGTAGGTCATTTTACTTATCATCCCGACATTTCACTACTCACTTTCTATCTCATTCAGCATTACAAACACTTCAATGCATTCGTTCAACATTCCAGCCGATGCAAAAGTTCATCTCCACGTGCGAACAAATGCAATAACTTGTTGCACCTTGGATGCGCTTTTGCTACATATTCTCATGTATCGATGTTGTACCGAGTTCTTCTATTTTTTAGAAACAATTTTATTTTTGTTTGCTCAAAAATTTCTGAGTTATTTTTGTTCATTTTAGCCTTATTTTAGCTACGCTTTAAGTGTGCTTTCATTGTCCATTTTCTTTCATGGTATCAGTTCGTGTAACGACTTCTTCATCTATCAAAAGTTGGTTGCATAGCTTTAAAACATATGAGTACATTTTTTATGGTACATTTCACTGCTCTTTTACTACTTACTTGCGACTGCGCTTCCTGCATGCTTTTGCCATGTTTTCACTGCACTTTTCTTTATATTCACTATGTTTTTGAAGCTTTCTAAATCTTTTGTTATTTTTTGCTGCACTTTCATTGTGCTTTCACTGCTCTTTCACTTAGCTTTCATTGCACTTTTACTGTGCTTTTGCTGCGATTTAATTGTATTTTTTCTGCACTTTCACTATGCTGTTGTTGTGCTTTCACTATACTTTTCTTTTTATTCATTATATTTTTTAAGCTTTTTAAAGCTTTTTTTATTTCTTTTAATGTGCTTTTGCTATGCTTTAACTATGCTTTTGCTACACTTATCTTCATATTCACTATATTTTTGAAGCTTTTTGAAGGTTTTGTTATTTCTTTCACTACGCTTTTGTTGCACTTTCACTGTGCTTTCACTGCACTTTTTTGTATTTATTATATTTTTGAAGCTTGTGTTATTTCATTCATTGTGCTTTCACTAAGCTTTCATTGTGTTTCAACTAAGCTTTTGCTACATTTTTTATTCTTTTTCATTGCGCTTTTCTTTATATTCTCTATTTTTTTGAAACTTTCTGAAGCATTTATTATTTCTTTCATCGTGCTTTCATTGTGCTTTTGTTGCGCTTTCACCGCGCTTTTGCTTCGCTTTTCTTTATATTCACTTCACTGCTCTTTCACTTAGCTTTCATTGCACTTTTACTGTGCTTTTGCTGCGATTTAATTGTATTTTTTCTGCACTTTCACTATGCTGTTGTTGTGCTTTCACTATACTTTTCTTTTTATTCATTATATTTTTTAAGCTTTTTAAAGCTTTTTTTATTTCTTTTAATGTGCTTTTGCTATGCTTTAACTATGCTTTTGCTACACTTATCTTCATATTCACTATATTTTTGAAGTTTTTGAAGGTTTTGTTATTTCTTTCACTACGCTTTTGTTGCACTTTCACTGTGCTTTCACTGCACTTTTTTTGTATTTATTATATTTTTGAAGCTTGTGTTATTTCATTCATTGTGCTTTCACTAAGCTGTCATTGTGTTTCATCTAAGCTTTTGCTACATTTTTTATTCTCTTTCATTGCGCTTTTTTTTATATTCTCTATATTTTTGAAACTTTCTGAAGCATTTATTATTTCTTTCGTTGTGCTTTCACTGTGCTTTTGTTGCGCTTTCACCACGCTTTTGCTTCGTTTTTCTTTATATTCACTATATTTTTTTAAGCTTTCACTATGCTTTTGCTGCACTTTCACTATGCTTTTGTTGCACTTATACTTCACTTTCATTGTGCTTTCTTTATATTTACATGTATTTTTTTATTTGTAAGAGAATGTTTGCAAATGTTATGAATCCTTACCCAATCTATAATACAAGCAAATTCTTCCAATAGTCATAAGGTAGAGCAGTATGCATAGTATGTTAACTCTTTTCTCGATATAGACAATGAACTAATATTTATTCTTTATTTTTTTCAGGAAAAAAAAAATACCATGACATGAAAGGATCATTTGAGACCAAAAAAACAAAATGGAATATCCAAATTGTCTATGAAATTCTAAGCCAAATGATAGTGTTTATTGCATAAAGTTCTTCTGCAAATCTATAGAAAAAAGTTATTCATCAAAGGAAAATGGATTTGGCAGAACATAAAAATTGACAAGATGAAATGCCAAAATTTAGGGTCGATTTCACATATGCTTTATTTCTTTTAATGAAGAAATAAACATGTTTTTTTGTATATTTTGTATAATTAGTGATTCATTTCATATTATATTCTTTGTTTAATTCTTTAAGTATATTGTATCAACTTATAATTTTTAATTAAATAATAATGCATTTTTTAATACTGCATTCCCTTTTATTTATAATATTACAGTCCTTGTTAATATTGCTTCCTTTTTTTAATACAGCAAATGCACAGTCAAAGCACAGACAAAGTGTAAAAAAAGTGCATCAAAGCACAATGAAAGCGCATCAACCTATGCAATCTAGTTTTAAAAATTAAAGTTGACAATAGTCAAAATCACTAATTAATTGCCAAAGCGCAGTGAAAGCATAGTGAGTTACAAAATATATTAGAATTTTCTAGGAATATTTTCTTACAAATTTAATTCATAATAAAAACACTTATAGTAATATGATCTGAATTAATAAAATCTAATTATGATAGAGAGTTGAGAACTTTGCAATCTTATTTTGAAAATTAAAGTTAATGATAGTCGAAACAACTAATTTATTGTAAATGCACAGTGAAAGCGCAGTGAGTTACACATTATATTATAATTTACTAGAAACAATTTCTTAGAGATTTAATTCATAATGAAAACTCTTATAGTAATATGATCTGAACTAATAAAATTTGATTACGACAAAGAATTCTAAACTATGCAATCTAGTTTTGAAAATTAAAGTTGATGATAATCGAATTCACTGATTAACTGCCAAAGGACAGTGAAAGCATAGTGAAAGTGCAGTTAAAGCATACTGAATTAAAAATTATATTATAGTTTTCTAAAAAAAAATTATGTACAAATTTAATTCATTGTGAAAACACTTAAGAGTAACATATTCTGAACTAATAAAATCTGATTACGATAGAGAGTACCCAACTGATAGTCAAAACCACTAATTAATTTCCAAAGCGCAGCTAAAGATAAGTGAAATCACAAGTAAAGTGCAATGAATTACACATTATATTGTAATCTTCTAAAAAAATTTTGTTTTAAATTAAATTCATTGTGAAAATACTTCTTGTAATATGTTATAATCTAATAAAAACTGATTACGATAGAGAGTTCTAAACCATGCAATCTAATTTTAAAAATTAAAGTTAAAGATAATCGAAACCATTGATTAACTACCAAAGCGTAGTGAAAGCACAACAAAAATAAAGTTAAATCACAATGAATTACTAATTATATTATAATTTTCTAGAAAATTTTCCTTACAAATTTAATTGCCCCTCCATCTCCATATTATCTACGTATTTGTTGCATATTTACGAGTATTTTCTACATTTTATCGAATGTGTTTTTAGAATTGAACTTGTAAGGAACATTTTTTTTTTAAATTGTTGAAAAAGAGAAAAAAAAAACAAATCTTGTTATGGAACAGAAAAACAAACGCATGCCAAAAATAAGTGAAACTCCAAACATTCTCTTACAACCAAAATTTAGCCTAGAGGTGCTGCCCCTTGATCCCATGACCTGATCGGGCAGGTTGAACCCCACCAAGGGGCACTGCCCCCTTAGACCCACGACATATTTCATAAGTATATAGAAAAAAACTATAATTTCTTCAGGTTGCAGCTCTTTCAAATTCAATTCTTCATTTTTCTTAGTGTTTTCATACTGCCTTTTAGATTCTGTGTTATATAGGCATATCATTTGCTCGAAGATTGAACGTCCTCCTCCAAATTATTCTTTATCTTCATCAGCTCTTCCTTATTTTTTTACTTTCTCAGTAAATATAAAAAATTCATTGAGCTAAAATTCAATATATTATGAATCTTTCGCAGTACTTTTCATTTTAAAAAAGAACATCGACCCTAAAACCTAAATTTTAACGTGATGTTGAATCTCTGGGTTGGGTCGATCGAGCCGATAAGATTAAAATTAAAAATAAAATCCAATTTTAATATCCACTTCTTCAAACTGCGTGCCATAACTTAATTAGAGTCTAGATGTAAAGCTACATCTAACTCCACACAAAATAATTTCTTATTTGATTGAGGGTTTTGTTTAATTTTTAATTGAATAGGGGCCTCCTCAAAAAGTAGATTCACAATTTTTTTATGTGCAGCCGCAAGTTTCTACAAAAAGGGCAGCACTTCCTCACTTGGAAAAAGAGAGGGGATTCAAGTGTAGATCAATCCTTCAACCCTTTTTTTTTGCACAAGCAGTAGCATACAACAAAGGGGGAGAAATTATTCTATGTGGAGTTCGAATGTAACTCTATGTTCGGACACCAATGAAATTATTACACATGGATTGCCTATATTGAAGTTACTGATGTGGATTACCAGTGTGGATATTCATTTGTCTTGCAACCTGGCTTGGTTAAAATGTTAAATTTAGGGTTGACACTTCTTTTTTCAAGATTTCAGCCATGAAGCACTATCATCAATAAGGCTTTTAGTGAAAATTTTCATACAGCTAAAAAAAAAAGAACCTAAAAATGCCAACGAATATGAAGATTGATATGGAGAAGGACATTTCTTTTTACTAACATATGACATTCTCTATGGTTGCGGATGCCGAAAACTGTTATGTAGATGTCCAGGAAGTAGAATAGTTAAAAGAAGTGCAACTAGAGGGAAAGCTAGGTTTTGGAGATGTAGTTTGCAACTTATCAGTAAAGTTCAACTCCTTCTAAGTTTTCTTTACAACAATGTAGCCATTATGCAAATTTTAAAAATTAATTCATATTACTCAACATTTTATGCATTTTTAAAATTAATTCATTTTTAAAATAAATACAAATTTTTAAAGTCCAAATGATGTATATTGGCTTCATATTTGATGTGTATTTCTAAATTTGGTCACCGTATTTATTATGTATTTACTGCGTATTTACTACCAATATTAGAATTGCTTTTCTAGCTAATTTAATTTAATTTATTTGTAATGATTGAATGTTAAATTAATCATTTTATAAAATTATTTGATAAAAAATGACTTGGTCTAAATGATTGAACCAAGAATTAATTATTTATTCACTGAGTTTTTATTACGTATTCACTTCATTTTTAATTATATATTTACTGCATCATTGATACGTATTTGTTGTGTATTTAGTGCTTGTTTACTTCTTATTTTGTGAATAGTTCAAATCTACTAGGTGTATCTCGTTATTTGCCTGCTTGTGTACCTTGCCTTTTCATGGAACTTTTATTTGGTCCGGTCACAGGACGTAGCTCTACGTTCGGCAGCCAGTAGAATTGTGCCATGCGTTCTCACTATTTACCGCACGCCCTGACAACTCGACCCAGAATGGACCCAGGATGGCTTGGTATTTCTCGATTTTGCTAGATATTGCTCAGTATTGCTTGGTATTGATCGATTTTGCTTGTCAATAACTTATACTGAGCAATACCTCCCCCCCCACATGGTAATTAGTCAATTATTTGATGGCTGTACAGGTTCATGCATATCTAATAATTATGTATCAATTACATTTTCCGCCACCTCATGGAATTTCAGAGCTGATGGTTTAGAAAATACTGAGTGCCTAAACCTTCTGCACCGAATAAGGATTTGGCACCGAAATAAACATGATGAGGATTACAAATGCAACAAGTCCGAAATAAAACTTGCATTAAGATGAAGCCCAATATTAAAGCAAGTTGCTCAATTTTTTTCAAGAAAATTATATTCATTTTTTGAAGAAAAAATTTTACAGGCTATGGGTGGAATGAGTATAGAGTTTGTGTCTTGTGATTCTTCAAAGTTTTTTGTCTGTTGCATAGAGAAAAAGGATTATTCTAATTCTTGGGTTATTAATTTTGATGCACATGATGGAAGCATTCAATGCACCTGCAAGAAGTTTGAAATGATGGGTTTACGGTTTGCTCACTACATGAGAGTTTTGAGGTAGATGAATATTATAAAAATCCATAAAAAGTATCTACTGCTGCGATGGTCAACAGTAGCTCAAAAAGATATATATTCAGGCCAAAATTTGAAAGGATTTTCTCAGAATAATTCTGAATCTATCAGTGGATTCATATTTAGAAATCATATCAGCAAGTTTACATATCAAATTAACACATGAGTATAGCTGAATGAGGAGGCTGAATAATACATGTTGGCTATGATGAAGGATATATCTAAAATGTTTATTTGATTATTTATGGGAAGAGAAAGAGCCATAAGTTTATATAGGGTGGCATTATAAAAGTGAAAGAACCTCTAAAGCGTAGGCCTAGAGACATATCAAATGCATGGCTAAAAAGCCAATGGGAAATAAAGAAGCTGAAGTGTATGATTTAACTTCATGACTAATTTATTTTCATTACATATTATGACATATTGTAACTAAGTTTTTTTTAGATTAATTTTTTTTTTAAAGGGAAATCACCTGTGAAGAAAAACATAATATAAATGTCCGCACCTTCAAAGCAGTGCAATTTTACAAGCATGTCAGAATGCTTAACCGAGGAATTTATAACTGGCATACCCTCTAGTCATCCATCATCTAAAAAGTGTAATTTTATAAGCATGCTTGAATGCTTCACCGAGGAATTCATAGCCAACATATCCTCTAGTCAGGCATCAGTTAAGTAGTGTAATTTCACAAGCATGTCTGAATGCTTTACTGAGGAATTTATAGCTAGCATACCCTACAGTCAGGCATCAACTAAGCCGTGTAATTTAACAACCATGCCCAAATGCTTCCCTAATGAATTCAAAGCCGACATACCCTCTAGTTAGGAATCAGCTAAGCAGTGTAATTTCACAAATATGCCCGAATGCTTCACCGAGAAATTCATAACTGATGTACCCTCCAATAAGCCAACAACTAAGTTAATGAGGATGATGATGGATATCATTGAATTAGAGAAATAAATATAATAAGTATATTTGTAATGATTGATTGTTAAAGTAAAATATTCATTATAAATAAATCATTTTATAGAATTATCTGATAATAAAATGTCTTCATTTGAATGGTTGAAATTTCATCTCTAGGGTTTAATGCATATTTAGTGAGTATATACTGCTTATTTAGTGTGTAATGCATGCATATTGTGTGCATAAAGTATGTGTATATTATGCGTAATGAATGCGTATTTATAGAGTATGTAATTATTAAATTAAAAAAAAAAACATAATTAATGCTTAGTTAATGTGTAATGCATGCATATTGTGTGTGTAATGTATGTGTAGATCATGCGTACCTTATGCGTAAATCATGCTTACATTATGTGAAAAGTATGCATTTTGAATACATATATACTGAGTATTTTATTAAACACAATAAAATCCTTTAAAACCAAAAAATCTAAGACAAATTCCTAGCTTGGGGGGGCCTGGTATGTGTAATAATTGGTGTTAGTTATGGAATGATGGCCGGTCAGTTCTTTATTACTTTTTTATAACTATCTTTATGTTTTTACTTGCATATCTGGTTTTTTCCAAGGTGATAGTTTTGTGGAGGTGGTCAAATTTTAGCGGTCCTTTATTTCTGTTTTGACTACTTTTAATTTGTCTATATTTTCACTTTTCTATATAAGGCTTAGACCTTATGAGAACACAAGGCTAGGTTTTGCCGTGATTATTAGTAGTTAACCATCCAACTCCATCTCGATTGAGTAGTTGCTGATTATTGGGAGTTAACTTACATCTGAGTATTTGCTACATATTTATAAATACTCAAAAAATACGTAGCAAAGCTAAATATCTGGACTCAACATATTTACACTAGCCAAATTTCTAGATGCCAAGCAATCTGAAACTTTCGCTTGCTGTAATTCTTATCTCCACTTTTAGTGGAGTATTTCATTTCTGACTTCTTATATGTGCAATTTATTTATGGTTGACATTAATATATACATTTTTTTATTCAGGGAGAGAGTGCCCCAGACATCCCAAATGGAATAAAAACAGTTGTACTAGTATTACTGCAAAATCTTTCTACTAAACTAAAAAATTTGGAGCTGGGTATTTGAAATACGCATTTAAAAAATTACATAGAAAAATGGCAACAAAAAAATTGCACAGATAATAGGTCAGAAATGAATACTCTACTAAACGTGGTGATAAGAATTGCAAAAAAGGAAGTTTTAGATTGCTTGGTATTTGGAAATTAGGCTAGTGTAAATTTGGGGAGTCCATACATTCAGGTTTGTTGCGTAATTGCAATATATTTTTGTAGTATTCGTAAATACGCAGCTGGAGCAAGCTAGGTTTTTATTTTTGTTTTTTTTTTTAGATTTATCTAGCTGTTGTGAGGTGAATGTATCTTAATGTATCATTTTGCTTTTATAGTTTTGAAAGAGAAGATTTGTTGCGTAAAGTATGAGTATTCACGGTGTATTTATTGAGTAATATATACGTGTTAAAAGGGTATTAATTATGTATTAATTGAGTACTTAAAACATATTCAATGGGTAATACATGCATATTTACTATGTACTATATGTGTATTTACCACGTTTTATTTCATTACCTATTGTGTTTCGCTACATAATTCCTTAAGACCTAAAAAAATAATAAACCAATTAATGTGTACCTTATGCATAAACACAATAAAAACTTTAAAAACAAAAAAATCTAAGCCAAATTCCTAACCTTTAAAACTAAACCCTAAATAACCTAAACACTAAATATAATTAAACTTTATATAATAAACTTGATACAATAAACTTTACACCCCTCAATCTTTAGCACTAAACCCTAAAATCTATCCTTAAAAATAAAACCTAAATAACATAAACACTAAATATAATTAAGCTTCATGCAATAAAAATAAATAAATAAATAAACTTCATACAATAAAATTTAAACCCTGAATATTCTAAACACTAACATAATTAAACTAAAAAAATAGGTCATATAAAATACTTTGTCCCTTATAAACACAAATTTTAAACACCAAACCCTAAAGAAATGTGTAATTCATTCATACCTTTTGAGTAAACTATGTGATTCGAATGCATATTGAATGAGTATTTTATTAAACACCATAAAATCTTTAATTAAAAAAAAAATCTAAGCTGAATTCCTAACTTTTTAAACAAAACCCTAAACCCAATCCTTAAAAATAAAAGCTAAATAACCTAAATACTAAAAATTATTGAACTTCATAAAATAAACTTGATTAATAAACTTTACACTCCTCAATCTTTAACACTAAATCCTTAACTTTATCCTTAAAAATATGTGTTTCAAATTTAAACCCTGTATATTGTAAAAACTAACATAATTAAACAAAAAGAATAGGTCATATAAAATACTTTGTCTCCAATAAACACAAATTTTAAACACGATAAAGAAATGTGTAATTCATGCGTACCTTATGCGTAAACTATGTGTTTTGAATGCATATTTAATGATTATTTTATTAAACACAATAAAATCTTTAAAAACAAAAAAAATCTAAGCGGAATTCCTAACTTTTAAAACAAAACCATAAAACCCTGTCCATAAAAATAAAACCTAAATAACCGATACACTAAAAATAATTAAACTTCATATAATAAAATTGATTTATAAACTTTACACCTCTCAATCATTATCACAAAACCCTAAACTTGATCCTTAAAAATAAAACCTAAATATAATTAACCTTCATATAATAAAATTTAAACCCTAAATACTCTAAATACTAACATAACTAATATAAAAAAAATAGGTCATAAAAAATAGTTTGTCCCTTGCAAACACAAATTTAAAACACCAATTCCTAAAGAAATACATAATTCATCTGTACCTTATGAGTAAACTATGCATATCGAATACATATTTACTGAGTATTTTATTAAACAAAATAAAATCCTTAAAAACTAAAAAATATTAGCCGAATTCCTATCCTTTAAAACTAAACCAAAAATTAACCTAAACACTAAATATAATTAAACTTTTTACAAATAACTTTATGCACCTCAATCTTTAACACTAAACCATATCCTTAAAAATAAAACCTACATAACTTAAACACTAAATATAATTAAACTTCATACAATAATTAAACCCTAAATACTCCAAACACTAACATAACTAAGACAAAAAAAAGGTCATATAAAATACTTTGTCCACTATGAACACAAATTTTAAACACCAAACCCTAAAGAAATGCGTAATTTGTTCGTATGTTATGCTTAAACTATGTGTATCAACTGTGTATTTACTAAGTATTTTATTAAACACAATAAAATCCTTAAAAACCAAAAAAAAATCTAAGGCGAATTCTTAATCTTTAAAATTAAACCGTAAACCTTATCCTTAAAAATAAAACTTAAATAATCTAAACACTAAAAATAACTAAACTTTTATTAATAAACTTTATATTGAGGCCTTCTAATGACCCAATTAGGAAAGTTAAGGTATTAGATTTGACTTATGTTAAGAATGGTAGAGGTAGACCTTAAAAGACTTGATTAGAAAATATTAGAATCTTTCTTTATTAGATTTAAATGAGAATTTGACTTTTAACATGACACAATGGGGAAAAAGGGTTTATGTAGCCGACCCTACGCAATGGGACAAAGGCTTGATGTTGTTGTTGTTGTAATAAACTTTACACCCTCAATCTTTAACACTAAACCCTAAACCCTATCCTTAAAAATAAAACCTAAATAACCTAAACACTAAATATAATTAAACTTCATTCAATAAAATTTAAACCCTAAATACTCTAAACATAAACATAATTAGACTAAAAAAAAGTAGGTCATATAAATTACTTTGTCTTCTATAAACCCAAATTTTAAACATCAAACCTAATGAAATGCGTAATTCATGCATACCTTTTGTGTAAACTATACATATGAAATGCGTATTTATTGAGTATTTTATCTCACAACAATATTGAATGTCCAGACTCCCCAGCTGCTTTTTGATTGAGTAAATTATGTGTAAGTATGCGTACAATATGCACATCAAATGAGTATTTTATGCATAATGAATGTGTATTTATAGAGTATTTGATTAAATCTAATAAATAATATCCATAAAATTAATACAAATTTTACAAAATTATTTATATTACACAGTATAAAAGTTATATTTTTCTAAAAAATTAGTGAAAGAAAAAAAAACTGTAGACAAAAAAAAATTAATCATAATATTGTACATTGAACAACTACAGACCATGAAAAAAACTATGAAAATAAAAAGTTCATTTCAATGATGCACTAAATAATGCGTATGCGAATTTCGCCCTATATTTAAGCATTTCTTCTTGCCAATTTTTACTATCAGTCTAGTTGATGTTGCATTCAAGAATAATATTTTTCATGTAATTACAAGCATACATTCTACAATTTACATTGTTAGTTAGAGTTGGCATACCCTTGACAGTCTGAAACTTCCATTGTCTAATATCACAATCAAAAGCTCCTTTCATATCATAATATAAGCTTCTAATATGAATAATAAATAGAATAAATATTAGTTCTTTAGTAAATTTCAAAAAAATTAACAATTGATCTTAAGCTTATGATATTTGCAGTAATACTTTTATGCACGGGGTTGGGAAAAAAATCATAAAATTTCCATATATTTTCATTCACCAACCCAACGAGAAGGTTCTAGTGTGAACCATCAATAATTGGTTAAAGTAGAATTTCGCTTGACTGAATAAAATCATAGGTTATATTACCGATATATAATTCGACAGTGGATCCCTCTTCTTGTAACTCTATAAGAATTAAATATAAGAAATGAAAAATGAAAAAAAAAACTAAAAAATATTATATATAAATTAAACATGTATACTAACCCAATACATTGGCGAGATGTATAGAAATTTATGGTACTTATTGGGGGAAAATCTACTCTTGTCATTTTATAAAATGGCGAAGGCATCTACATGATCATTGTCAGGGTAACAATCAGATAATAATTCATCAATGCCACATCTAGAACATATAATTTTCCTAGAAGAAAATATTGTATCACTCATGCAAAAAAATTAGGCACAAATTACACAGTTAATAAGCATATAACACATAGTAATTACGCATAAAATATGTAGTAAATACTTAGTAAATAAGCCTAAAATATGTATAAAATATGCATAAGTTATCCATTATGCAATACACACGTAGTAATGCTTAGTAATACGTAGCTATTTATACCATAAAAATCTAGTACATAAGTCAATAAACATCTCAATATATACACAAAAAAACACTAAAAATGGAGTTGATAACATAGTGTTGCAGAGTTTATTTGTCAATGAAGTTTATTAAGCATTCATCTAAAAATGTTTCTTCTCAGAACTCAACATCTTCTTGGCCAAGTATTCCATTATTTGACTTGTAAGGTTAGTAGTTATTTCAATGTCATCAATGTCGATTGGTTCATTTTGAGATGGGAAAGGGATATCTAATTTCTGCTTCTTATTCACCCTCTTAATTTTTATAATATCTTCTTCTAACTCATCTAAAGCTTTCTCATTAAAAGCTTGGGTAGGGATAACTAGTTTGTCATGGGCAGGATTATTTGACTGGGCAGGGATATCTGGCTCAATATTAGGCTCGTCTAGGGATTTCCACTTTATTTGGTCTATATATCCCTTTATTTTGGATTGGGTTCTTGCTAGAAGAGGAGGGGGCAATTACTTCTACTCTTTGAGCTAGTTGCTCAAATTCATGGAATAGGTTAATGCAGGTATTCCGCTCTGTTTTCATTATTTTCTCCTTGAGAATATCGAATGATTGAGCTGAAAATGAAAATGGAAAGTATGATTGCTTAGGTGATTAGGGTTTTTGTGTGCAAGTGACTCCATTTGAGTAGAAAATGATAGAATGTTAAAAGTTCGAAGGAGAACCGAATGCAGGAACTTCGAAAAACTGCGAATGCCTAAAATTGAAAGCTGAATAGGTGTTCAAAAAGTGAAAAATTTCAAGCCATTTTCACATTTTTACCTTCCTCTGGGTGGTGAGTGTCGTGCTGATAAGATAGATTAAAATCAGTTTGGTACCCTAAGCGGGCAATCCAAGTCAGTAAACAATGTTGGCAACTTACACTTAGGCAATCCATGTGTAATAATTTTATTAGCACCCGGACGCAGAGCTACACACAGAATAATTTCTTGTGAAGGTGGGACTTCTCTCTGGGCTGGGTTAAAGACACAACCCAATTCCTTTTGTCTAGGCTGTAAGCCCAAGGCTGAGCTCTAAGACACCCTCTCACATGTCTCCACTCCAAGTATAGTGACACCAACTCCCCCTTAGCTGGTGTAGTCAAACTCGCTCCGTTCTCATTAACAAACAGTAGCAAGGGAGCTACTCTTTCCCTCAACACTCATAACTCGATCGACCGTTCATCTCCAGCCACCCATAACTCCAGCTGTGATCAACCATTCCCCTCCTATCATCGACCGAACAACCTTCCTCCCTTCAATTCCAGCATGCAGACCAAACTCCCGACAGTCCCGACTCAGCTTAGGTACGTAGTCGTCGTCTCAACTTATTTTAGGTTGTTGTTTTTGCTGCTCTTCGACGGACTAGATCCGTCAACCTTCGACCATCCATATCTGACTCTTGCTCAATCTCAAGCCCCTGACTAGCTAGATCCCGACATGCCATTCTTCTTCATGCTGCCAACAACCCCTCCTTTGCCAAAGTCTTTCACAGACAGCCCTTCCTTTGACCCACTTAACTCTTAACCTTGCTGACATGATCGAGCCAACTCGATCCGGTGCTTTATGTTTTGAAGGTAATGAAATCTGCTTTCTCACCGTTTACCTGCATGTGATAGCCTGTGAGCTTTTACTCCTTATGTGTCTTCTTCCTCCGTTTATTACTTAGAGAAACATTTGAGAGTGGAGATTTGGATCTCTCCAATCATCACTATGGTTATTACACCATGCATTTGCTTATATCTAACCAGACAATCTTAGTTGTGTTCTCTCTGTATAATTTCTCATATTGTTTTAACTTTGCGTATGCTCTTCATCATTTTTTTCTCTGAATTATTGCTGAAAACCAATGTGTGCATAGAGAATTAATAAGATATTATAGCCTGTTATAGAAATGTGGGTGATTAGCATTAGAATTTTTGCTGTCCTTTGATCAATAAAAAAAAATTTCATTAACATGGAGGTAATGCTCCGTGAGCTCTAAATCATTTAATTTCTTGATTAGCATATTTATTGGGTTGCAATCAAATTATATAAAATGCATCATATTTTTACATTGCTGAAACTAGAAAATGGCGAAAGACTATTCTTGCAAGAAAGGAGTGAATACTTGCTTTCAAAACGACTGCTATGGTGATAACTTTTGAATTTATTAGCTATTGTAATTTTTTTAAAAAATTGCTTATATGACGTTATGGATATATTATATAGATATTTCTACATTAACCAACCACTTTTTCTTTAAATGAAATATCTTTAAGAAACAAATCATCTGATTAATTCTTATATCTAAATTAAAATAATTATATTTGGGTAATTTTTTTTAAGTCTAATGATATATATATATATAAACACACACACACACATAATTTTTTATGAATAAATGGGTTATATAGTTTAAACAATGATTTGGTATTTATTTAATAAATAAATTGATAAATGAAAATTGAAGATTAAGTAGGTTATTCATATGCTTTCGTTATTTTATAATTTAGGACTTGTTGGATTGGTTTATATGAAAGTTTGTGCTCAAATTACATCATCAATTAGTTTACAAAATTTTGATGTCAATTCATGATTAGAATTACATTCATTCACAAGTTTTCATAAATGCTAAGGGTGTGCCACTTGTTTTCCTATATGTTATTTACATATGTAATCATTTCGACCAACTTGGAAAATACAAATGCATTGGATTATAATATATGCCAGTTTTACACTGCAATATATGGAGTTTTAACACCTACTTCTCTCTTCATGTTATTTGTGAGGTACATTGGAGATGATTTATATAACAAATTTATGGAACATTCAGTCGCCTCCATTTCTTTCAAATGGAGGTGCTATCGCCAGTTTCACTGTTGACTTACTTCGATAAGATAATCATCTAAAACTTAGATCCCCCTAGGTCTTCAAAGCCTTGCATGTGATTAGGAGTCCAACCCCCTCACCCAAAAAAAAAAAAAAAAAAAAAAAAATATATATTTATTTATTTATTTATTTGACACACTAATGTTGAATATAAGTGTGGGTTTTCGAAAGGATATTGCCGGAGGGGTTAGAATACAAATGGTACAAAAGCTGCTTTAAAAAGAAGTAACAAAGTCATCTCAAATGAAGCCTAAATCAGCATATATTTTGCAAAAATGATTAATAATAACATAACTTTGATTAGGACTAAGGAGAAAAATTTGTGAACTATACATTACAACTTAATAAAAATAGAAAAAGTTCAAGGAAAAAATAATAAATAAATAAATAAAAACCAAACCAACATAAAAGAGAATTCAAAATATTTCATTGATTAATCACTCCTAAGAAATAAAGTAACTTGAAGAAATCCTATATTAAGTCAAAGCTTGATGCAGCTCACCTTGGCCTGTTAGTTGGGAGCTTTGGCTACCAACCAAGAGGTATTGGATTTGATTCTTATGTATGTGATGTGAGTGTGAGTTTGTCTTAATTGATCTAAATGCCTCCAAATTGTCAAAGCTTAAGAGTCAACATATGTAGATAAGCAAGCTCAACCTGAGAAAGAACCTCATTAAATGAGAATCAGTTGCTATTGAAACTCGACAGAGAAAAAGCCACCATCTTGAATGATAATTAGGAACCAACCACTAATCCTTATAGAATTATACTTAATCAAATATATTAAATAAAATCTCCATAATATAACCGACATCTAGCAAGCAAGCCCACAAAAAAATATGATCATATAACAAGACATTAGACTATGTGACGTAGGACATACAAAAATGCTCAAGGTTAGAAATGATCACTAAGAAACATCACTCAAAAGATTAAGGTATTCCAGATATATCTGGATTAAAGGTCTATTTGATTTCCATAAAAAAGAATGATGAATAAAAAAATAAAGTGTAAAATATATATAATGTATTTAAAATATTTGAAGTTGTTTGGATGAGTGTCAAAGGAACACATGAGATTATTTTTTTATTGGCTTGAAGGAAATTGAATGCAGTGTAAAGTTAAAAATGGTTACGATCACCGACTATGATAATGGTGGTCGGTGAGAGAGGATGTGTTTGGTGGTGGATGCAAGTAGTAGTGGTGGCTGGCAGTGATGGTGATGGTCAATGATAATTACAGTGATAGTCGGTAGCAGACAACTAGGATAGATGTAGCTGAAGGTGGTAGTGGTGGCTGGTGGTAGATGAGAAGGGTGGAAGGTGGCTGATGCTTGCTGGCAGGGGTGATGACAAAGTAACTTGGTTGCGGTGATTTTCAATCGAAAATGTATGAGTTTACTTTACCTTAAAAATGAACAAGAATGTTTTGTATTATATTTATATTCTTATACTCATTCCTTTGTCATCCAACCAAACACCAACATTTTTAAATTTGCTGTAAAAGAAATACTATACACTAATTTAGCTTCCAACCAAACAGCCTCTAAATCACACATAAAATACAATGATATTAAATGGCTCAAACCTAATGAAAGCAATCCCCTATTATTCATAGTGAAAAAAGATAAATTAATTAATTTATCAGTATTAACCATGTCGCTAAAATGAGAAGGGATATTAAACTCCACCCTTTCGATCCCAAGATAAACATTGAAGTTTCCTAACCTATTAGCACAAAAATTGCCATCTCTAAAAAAAAGTGAAATGGAGTATTGCAAAAATATCTATAAATTGAAAAATTCCCACATCATGTAGTTGGTTGTATTGCTATTTAGTGACTACATAAGATAAAGTTTAATTAAGATGGAGTTATTTTCTAAAAGTCTAGTAAATAGTTTTAGGCCCTAGTTTGTTTTAAGGAGTTGGAGTTAATGCAAAATTATTTTACTTCACAAATTTATATTAAAATATAGTTTTTAAATAATAGAATTTTTTAAAATATCAACCAATACTTTTTATTGATGATATTGTTGTATCCTAAATTGTTCATAGATCATTTTAGAACCTTACTAGCATAATGGCTAATAAAATAAGAAATAATATGAAGAGGAGAGCTTAAAAAGTGAATCTATGGGGGTGTAACTAAACCAGGATAAAGTATAAGATTGATGTTACATTATCAATGTGACAAAGGGTGTCAGACTTACCTCTTCCCTATATTTATAACTTGGGATTATATATGATATTTTAAGAAGTACTAGATTTAATAAATGCAAATAAAATTATACAGCAAGTCTTAACAAATGCTTCTTAGAAAATGTATAAACTTAACTATTTTGTAACTTTTTAATTACATCAATTGCTTTTGATGACTATATATAAATTGTAAAATCTTTGTGAATAATATTTCTTTGACAAAGTTTTTGATGACTTCACTTTGAGTGATGAGTAACTTTAGATACTTGAGTGACTTTGACAACAAATTGATGTGTCAAATTTGAATAATTTTTGTATTGAATGTTGGTTTAGTTGAATTCAAATGATGAAAACAATGATTGAGTAATTAACAAATGTGTCAACTAGCCTTATGATTTGAACTAGTGAGTTCATTAACAATATAATGATTACCCTATTTATAATGTAACTTCAATCTTAAAGAGATGACACATTAATTATAGCTAATTACTTGGCTTAAAGCACTTATTTACATGTGTTTAGCTCATCGGAGAAATTTATAATGATCACCCTAGAATATTATATTTGAATATTTTCATCCTTTCTATTCATTTTCTCTCTTAACTTTTTTCTATAGCTTTTTTCTTTTGTTAGCAAAGATAAAGCTATTTCATGACCTCAATCTCAATGATCACTTAAATGAAGAACTCTTTTATTTTATCTTAAAGAAACATTAGAAAGAGAAAGCTATCTAGAAGTTAGCATATATGGAATCACTATGATAGAGGGTGAAGGAAGAGATTATATTTAGATAAAATATGGAAGATCTTTGTTCTAGTAATCACTAAATAAAAATTGGTACTACAAGAAAACCTTCTTACAATATATACAATCTCTTTGTCATTATTACATTATAATTTTTGAATTCACATGCTCATCCTTATAATTGTGATCTCCTTCTAAAATTTTCTACAAATTTGGTAATCAATAACTACCACACATCCATGCAATCATTAGTCTATTAGAGGCAAGTTGTAATAAGTGATAAGCACATGTATGATATCCTTCATATATCGAATATTAGAGTCAGTCCACATACCATAGCTTAAAAACCTGCCATTATTTATATGACTATAAGACAAGTTCTTATGGTCTCACCTCTTCTCCATCTTTAGCCAATAGTCAATGGACTTTTGTAAAATGACCATATTACTTAACATATGTAATCCCTAATGCTTGTGGTCATTTCAATTATTTACCCTTTATCCATAGTAACCCAAAATAAATTTTATGTTATGAATATCATTATTTAATATACTAAAAATCTCACTTAGCACTTACCCACATCATCGAGGAAAAATATAATATCACCTATCCCGAGTCACTTAATCATCTACCATCTCACTTCATCGAACACTCCTTTCATATCATCTTTAATAAAAAAGAGGTGCCTCTTCCACTTTATGTTATAATTACCAATAAGATGCCTGGATAGAACATTCTCTTTACTTAATCTTAAAATTAATGATCCCATTGCTTGGGAAAATCTTTAATGGGCACAAATTCAATGGAATCAAGAAAAGGATTGTGAATGATTTTTATATCAACTTGTTCACTCAACCTCACTAGTATATACAACATCTTCACCACCATACGCGGGATCCTTTGATAGCTGATTGAGTATCATTTTATCTTATATTTAAATTTTTATTTTATGTGTTTTTTATATTTTTTTTCTTATATTTTTATACATTTTTGTATCTTTTTTATGTATCAAAATGAGGAGTAGAAATTATTACTTATGTTATATTGTATTTATGATCATGTTTGAATTGGTGTATTAGTATTCCTTGTTCATATTACATTATTGTTAATTTTTGTGCATTCTTTAATAAATTAAAAAATAAACTCTATACAACTTACCTAATAATCAATTATAAAGTTTATTAAGGTATAAATTCCGGGGAAGCCATAGAACGCCTCGCTATATATACACAACCAAAGTATATTTTTCATGATTGGAGAAGATTGTTGACCCCTGTTTGAGTTGAAAAGTTGAGTTTTGAAAAGATTAATTTTCTTTGGGAAAATTTAATCTATGGGATTTTAGTTTTGAAATTGAATACATCATTATGAATAATATATTACCCAGGGAGGTGAACATATCATTCCCTAATGGGTTAAGAATACAAAACTGCAAGTTTATCCTGATTATTATAGTCAAACTAAGGGAAGAACCACATATGACTCTGAAGGGTCAAAATAATATTTATTCAAGTGTTTGACTATAATAATCCGAATAAGCGATCATTAATTTCATAATCAAAGTCATGATAATAGAATGATATATCTTCTTGAACAAAGAAATTATCATTCACTATCAATCATTTGAATATGACTAAAATGATCATTGACTTTGATTTTTCCAAAGATAATTAGTTGAATATTGTAAAAACTTAGTTTTAAAAATTTTATTTGGCTTCTAAATCTCCTACGAGCAAAATCCCTCATAGTTTATGGTATTATAATAAACTAGATTTTCTAATGAAACTCTGGATTAAAATAATGGTAGAAATTTTATCTTGAATTTTTTAAGGATTGAAGCTAAAATTTTAAATGGGAATGGAACAAAATTGAACATATATTTCTAGAGGTCAAAGAAGGAATGGTAGGAGGCATTTTAGGATTATGAATCACTTTAGAAAACACCCTAGTCTATCCTATACGGCTGAAATTTTGGATTAAAGTTGATTTAAGCTTAAGTTGTCAATTTTATTCGAAGTCGGGATTATATTCCAAGAAGGTGAGGTCTTATAATTTTGAGCATTCCTCAGAATCTAGATCTAAATTTTGATACTAAATATAGTGGCCCAAACCTAGCTAATTCTGTGCAAATTTGGACTTCACAAGCTTAGATTAGGGAGCTAGCTAAGCACATTGGTGCTTAAAACCATGTGTTTGATCTCTTATGGAGTGGCAAAAAAGTTACTTAATTAAGTTTTAAGAATTTGGGGCCAACATTTAGAGAAGATTCTAATTAACACCTTGACTTATGTAGGGTAATTGATGCTTGAAATAAAATATAATTAAAATTTTGACTCATTTAATTAGTTTCTATTACAATATTGCTAATTGACTTGATAAATGCATAAAATTTGTATGAAATAGTTTTAAAAGGCTTAAAAATTAGTTTTCTTTTATAGATTACAAAATATACCTTTGACAAGAGTGCACTCTAATAGGTCAGGTGGCCTACCGAATCCGTAGGCAGGGTGGTACCTAAAAAGGAAGAAAAGTTCAAAATGAATACATGCAAACTCCTGATGTTGCAACTTAGTTTTCATAATTATGTTTTATATATCATGTGTGTTTTTGATGATTCTAAAATCTTATTGTATTGATTAATATTTCTCCTAACATATATTAGAAATATTGCTTTTGTTATTTGTGTGTACTAACGTTTAAAGAAAATCATACTACATATTGTTGAAGACTTCAAGATAGATTAGATTAGGGTTTATTATATTTGAAGTCTATAATTTTTATATTTTTCTTGATTCTGAGATAGTATGATTGTAGTTGAGTAATCGTGCACACGCAAACTAGGGGAGTGTAAAAATTTGTATTTTTTTAAAAACTAATCCTATTGTAGGTTTTTGGATCATGCGAGATTATTTGAATTAATCGTTGCTCCAGAAAGCAGTTAATCGAATCATACATGGAATTTTTTTCTAAGTAATGTTCGTACTATATGAAGTTACCTTCATACAGATGACATCAAGAGTATAAAATGGCTACGTACTAGTTTGTCTTGAATGAACTCAATTTTTTTTTGAATTAAAGGCTTAAAAATTAGTTTTCTTTTATAGATTACAAAATATACCTTTGACAAGAGTGCACTCTAATAGGTCAGGTGGCCTACCAAATTCGTAGGCAGGGTGGTACCTAAAAAGGAAGAAAAGTTCAAAATGAATACATGCAAACTCCTGATGTTGCAACTTAGTTTTCATAATTATGTTTTATATATCATGTGTGTTTTTGATGATTCTAAAATCTTATTGTATTGATTAATATTTCTCCTAACATATATTAGAAATATTGCTTTTGTTATTTGTGTGTACTAACGTTTAAAGAAAATCATACTACATATTGTTGAAGACTTCAAGATAGATTAGATTAGGGTTTATTATATTTGAAGTCTATAATTTTTATATTTTTCTTGATTATGAGATAGTATGATTGTAGTTGAGTAATCGTGCACACGCACACTAGGGGAGTATAAAAATTTGTATTTTTTAAAAAACTAATCATATTATAGGTTTTTGGATCATACGAGATTATTTGAATTAATCATTCCTCCAGAAAGTAGTTTATCGAATCATACATGGAATTTTTTCTAAGTAATGTTCGTACTATATGAAGTTACCTTCATATAGATGACATCCAGAGTATAAAATGGCTACGTACTAGTTTGTCTTGAATGAACTGAATTTTTTTTTTAATTATTTATACTGTATGATTCTAGGTTCATATAGATGACATCCAAAGTATAAAATGGGTGCATATCATTTCATCCATATGAATAGGTGAATTTTTTGAACTGTTTGTAATATATGATATTGGGTTTGTATAGATGACTTCCAGAGTATGTAATGGACTCATCCAGTTTCGTACCAAACAATGCATAATTTGGTTAAAATAGATCATATTGTATGATAATGGGTTCATACAAATGACTTCTAGTGTACGAAATCAGTTTGTATAGAATCGTACTATATGAATATGTTCAATTTTGAACTGATCATACTATATGATGTCAATTCATACACACACTAATTAAAGTTCAAAATAGGTTCATACAGGATCATATGAGCAAATTTTGAACTGATCATATGTATGATGTGCATTCATACTATATGATCATGGATGATTAAATTGAATTTTTTAGTTTTCTCGATGATTTTTCATGTCATTCATATATATGATCCTAAAAACTAACTATAAAAGAGATACTTCTTCATATTTTCTTTGAGAGCAAGAGTGAGAGTGCTTTTAGAGAGTGTTTGAGAGTGTGGATAGAGAGATCTTGCAAGTGAAATTTGTGAATGATTCACAAGGTTGCCCAAAGGTAAGAATCTCTTTATAAGTTTGTTAAATCTCTTTCTTATTTCTTTGAAGATGCTCGAGAGAAGATCTTTGGAGGATATCTGGTTCTTTGTCGACACTTCAAGAGTGTGAAAGGATGAAGGTTCTCTACCAACATATGGAGAGTGTGAAAGGATGACGGTTCTCTGTCTAAACTTAGAGAGTGTGAAAGGATAATAGTTCTATGCTGACACTTGGAGAGTGTGAAAGAATAACGGTTCTCTACCAAAACTATGAGAGTGTGAAAGGAAGATGGTTCTCTGTCGACACTTGGAGAGTGTGAAAGGACGACGGTTCTCTATCGCATCGAGGATTGGTGGAAGAGAGGTTAATTGTAAAGGCCAATCCACCTTATTGTGGGAGCAAAAAGGGAGTCACTTTGGTATAGTGTAATACCTGAAGAGGGAGTCTTCATGGAATAGACATAGGTCTTATTGGACCAAACCATTATAAATTTTTATGTTCTTTTTTTTTAACTCATTTTTAATTTTCTGCACTTTTAATTTTGTGGTTGAAAACATTTATTTTGGAAAATTTTTCATTGTGTTAAATTCATAAAATAGTTTTTTACAATTTTCCAAGAGAATTTTAAATTACCAATTCACCTCCCTCTTAGTTAGCATTGAGACAATTGTAATAGGTCTAAGAATCTATACAGACTTTCACTCGGGTCATTCCCGGGCTTACTTTTTAAAATTGTTAAGTTTTTATGTTAGCTTAAAATTTTTTAATTTAAATTAAAGTAGAAAAAGTTTATTCATGGATGTGAAAGGACATCGATTCTCTACTAACACCAGGAGGGTGTTAAAGGATGCTGGTTCTCTACTAACACCAGGAAGGTATGAAAGGATGTCGATTCTCTGCTGACATCAGGAGGGTGTGAAAGGACACTAATTCTCTGTCGACATTTAAAGAGTGTGAAAGGATGATGGTACTCTGCTGCATAAGGGATTGGTGGAATAGAGGGTAATTATAAAGGCTTCTCTGCCTTGCTGTGGGAGCAAAATGATAGTCACTTTGGTAATAGTGCAATACCTGAAGAGGGAGCCTTCAGGGAGTGGACTTAGGTCTAATTGGACCGAAGCACTATAAATTTTTATGTTTTTTATTTTTACTGCAATTTTATTTTTCTATATATTATATTTTTGTTGTGATTGAAAAGTTTTTTTTTTTACTTTTAATTATGCAAAAAAGTTCAAAACAATTTTCTATAAAAATTTCCAAGATGCTTTTTAAATTACCAATTCACCCCCTACTCTTGGTTAGCCTTGAGATAATTGCTTTAGGTCTAACAACCTATACATATTTTTTAGATATGTTTAGGTATTTTTATTCTCTCTCTAAATCTCTCTCTCTCTCTCTCTCTTCACCAAAAACAAGTTTGGGGGTTTAAAAATGGTGGAGAAATGATTGAAATGGATACAGGAGATGGTAGAGGATTTAAAGGAAGAGTTTTTTAAGGGGAGGCTATTGGAGATTTTGAATGTGGTCAGAGAGTGTTAAATGAAGGAATGAGGCTTTTTCATTCCTTTTAAATGATTCAAATGCCCTAAGTAGTTTTGGGGGGTTGAGATTAATTTTGCAGCCTCCTATGATGGTGCCAAGTGTCATTAGATTGTTAGGGAGCATGGAATCAAAGGGAAAAGCAAGGACATCTAGGTGGAAAGGCCTCCTTGTCCCCTGGAGCATCTGGGCATAATTTGGGCTAATACAAAGCCTAATTTTAAGTTTAAAGACTATTTAGGAGGTTCTATAATGAGTTTAAGTAGATGGAAAGGCTTAACATGGAGTGAAATCAAATTGGTTAAGTAATTTTACCAATTGAGCTTATTTTTACCCTTTGTTGACTGGTTTGACCAATCAACAGGTCAAGGGCTGCTTAGGTGTCATTTGATAGATGGCTAGGTGCTAGCTTTAGTGGAGTTCAAAGAGATTAAGGGATGGATTCAAAGCATGAGTAATATATCATATATATTTATAAGGAAGTTTGACCATTACTTGTGAGTTAAATAAGTCAAAGTAAGTGTGGCTTGACTTCAAATGAATTTTAATGTATTTGGATCAAGTATTGGAATAAGATTGTGAGCTTGGAGGGTTTAATAATGTTTGAATGGTTTAATTTTATGTAAAAAGGGCTTAAAGGCTGACTTGGTCAACCAAGTTAACCTAGGGCCTGAGTTTAGGCTCAACATGTTTAGTTTGATCAATGGAGACTAATGGAGGTGGTCTCGTGGGTCAAAATAGTCATTTGGGTAAAAATGATCATTTAGACCCTTAAAGGAATATTTGGTCAACTTGGGTTGACTTGGTCAACTAGGTTGACCCAAGGCTTGGGTTGGGCTTAGTATGTTTGGGTTGATCAATAATGAAGGCCATTGGAGGTGGTCTCATTGGTCAGGATGGTTATTTTTTGTCAAAATGACCATTTAGACCCTTAAAAGGCTATTTAGCCAACCTAGGTTGACTTGGTCAACCAAGTTAACACAGAGACTGGGTTTAGGTTCAACAGGTTTGGTTTAACAATTGGAGTATGGTGGATGTGGTCTCATGTAAATATGAGGCCATTTGGATTGAAATGACTGTTCAAACCCCTAAGGGGCATTTTGGTCAAAATAGGTTGACTTGGTTAACCAGGCTTTACAAGGGTCTAGGTTTGTGAACTATACACTCCTAGTGATGCTTAGGATGCATTGTAAGAGGTTTCAAGGTTTGATTTGAATGGGTCATGTTGAAGTTTAGAGGAAACTTCAATTTTGCCCTTAAGGGGCATTTTGATTTATTTGAGCCTTGGTCAATTAGGAGTCAAAGAGGATCCACCAAAATGCAATTTATTGCTCAACATATCATGATCAAGAGTGTGGACTTGATCAAAGCTTTGTAGAAAGATCCAAGGTTAAATTCCATAAGGTGGAAGGTCTAGTGGCATGAGCTATAAATATTTAAAGGTTTTATAGCCTTTAGAGAAAAAAATTTATTTTTAGAGGTTAGAGACCTCATATTGAGCTCAAATTTAGAGGGTTGAACATAAGAATATTTCTAATTAATATGAAATTGATAGTTCATGAATTGGGGGTCATTTGACTAGGTTTTCAAATGATTGAAAATCGCTCAAAAATGACCTAAGGATATATATAAGCCTATTACTCTGGATTTTGGTCTAGATTTTTGGGTTTGAGCTGGATTATTGATTTGATTATTTAAGTTTTAAATATTCATATTAATAATAATCAACCATATGATTGTTAGTGAATGGATATTATTGAAGGTTGATTAGAGGCTGTATCAAAGGTTAATTGAAGTCTGGGTTTGAAGGCTGGATTGGTTTGAAGTTTAGATTAGTTTGAAGTCTAGATTGACTTGAGATCTGAATTGATTTGAGTTTTGGAATAATCTATAGTCTGGATTGATCTAAGGTTTGGATTGATCTGTGATCTGGATGAATCCTAGTGACTTCAAATAAAAATGAGGTTAATAAATGGACCCCCAATATATAGTAGAATAAAGTTATACTGCCCATATTGTCATTAACCGAATAAAAATCAATCATGTTTAAAATTTTGATTCTAAGGGAAGGGAAAACCTAACCTTAGAGGATTGAGTTTGAATTGATACTATGGTGGTGCCACAAAGGGCGTACACTATCATTAGTGGGTCTAATCCTAAGGGAAGGAAGCATAAAAACTTATACCTATCCTTAAGGAAAAGAAGATTAGATAACTTTTAGGAAGGAAGCATTATTTACCATAGAGGATTGGGTTAAGACTATGATGGTACCACAGAGGGCGTTATCCACCACTAGGAGATCTAATCCTAAGGAAAGAAAGCATGGTGGCTCACATTTGTTCTTAAGGAAAAGAAAATTGGAAGATTGTGTGGGAAGGAAGCATTGCTTCCCACAGATGATCAAGTATAGATTTTTAAACTAGGATAATGCCACAAAGGGTATTATACATCACTAGGAGATGATCATATGGAGAGAATGTTTTCTCCACACAAAGGATCAAAATTAGATTTTAAAACTAGAATGGTGCCACAGAGGGCATGCTCCACCACTAATAAATCTAATCATAAGGAGAGAAATCATGATAACTCACATATGTACTTAAGGAGAAGAAAATTAAATGATCGAGTGGGAAGGAAGCATTGCTTCCCACAGAGGATTAGATTTGGCTTTTAAAACTAGGATGGTGCCATAGGGGTGTTATCCACCACTAGAACATCTAATCCTACAAAAATAAAGCATGATGACTTACATTTGACCTTAAGGAAAAGAAAACTGCATGATTATATGGGAAGGAAGCAATGCTTCTGATAGAGGATCGAATATGGATTTTAAAACTAGGCTGGTGCCATATAGGGTGTTATCTACCACTTGGATGTCTAATCTTATGGAAAGAAAGCATGATGACTCATTTCTAACCTTAAGGAGAAGAAAACTGAAAGATCATGCGAGAAGGAAGCATGACTTTCCATAAAGGATCAAGTCTGGATATTGAAACTAAGATGGCGCCACAAAGTGTATTATCCACCACTAGGAGATTTAATCCTCGGGAAGAAAGCACGATGACTCATATCTAACCTTAAGGAGAAGAAAAATGGATTCTAGAATTTGAAATTAAGATGGTGTTGCAAAGGTGTGCTCTGACACTAGTGAATGATCATATGGGGAGGAAGCTTGCTCTACACAGAGGATTAAAATTGGATTCAAATTGGATTCTAGTGGGTCCAATCTTAAGGGAAGGAAGCACCTAGTCATAAAGAAAAGAAGACTGGAGTGATTTTTAAAATTTGAGACTTGAATTTGGAGTATTTTTTTAATTTTATTTGAATCCATGAATTTGAGGTTGTAGAGTTTTTTGAATTTGATTTTTTTTTTTAATTTTTAAAGTTTTTGGATTTGGTTTGGTTTTTTATTTGGAATTCTGAAAGTTTTTTATTTGATTTGATTTTTTATTTTGAATTTGAAGAGTTTTAAAATTTATTTTGAATTTGAATAATTTCTTTTAATTTTAAATTTGATACTCATGAGGCATTGTACTTCTCGAAGAACCATCTCGATGACAAGAAACATTAGGTGGTATCTTTAGAATTAATTAGTTGACATAAACCTCTCTCATAGGTCATCTCTACGACCGAAGGTAATTCTCATGTTGGTTCAAAATTTACATCAATCTTTGGGTGGGCTAAGATAGGCATCCGAAGAACCAGGACCATGTCTTCTACTTAGAAGGTTCTATGTCGCATTAACTTATCATGAGCTTGAACCACTCAGACTTTACATAATTCAAGTTTTGTTGAGCTTTGGAGATGATGCACTGCAAGGCCCTCGAGCTCCTCTAATTGGAGTCTAGTGCTCAACACAATTGTGATTTGATATGGAATAATAATTCCCAGTAATGAAAATTATACTTCTAAATGGGAAAGGTTTTGGATTTAGCAGATGATGTGATTTTATATAATATATTCTAAAGGAGATGTTGCTTATGTGTAAAGGCTTACATACATCCCTTAAGAATGAGATTTAAAATCTTATCGGAAGTTGGATATTAGTTCATTTTATTTCAAAATTATCTTCATACTAATTTGGACCCTATCAGAATGATATATGAGAACCAATTCACAAGTATATTGAGAAGTAGAGTGACTCCAACCAACCTAAAAGGGCTAAGGATCAAGATTTTGTTAACCTAGATCTAGTTTTATAGAAACTAAAGTGAGGTTCTCCCTTGTATATTTTAAAAATAAAATCAATTTCGAAAGGTATAAGTTATAAAGAAAAATTTAATCTTCTCAATACTCTTACATAATATTTTTTTTATATGATAGACCATCCAAGCATTGTGAAGAATCAGGATTCAAGATTTTTTAAAATCAAGAAATTAAAGTTGATTGGATTTTCTAAGATTTAAGGAATTAAAAAGAAGGAAGCCTCTTTCTCTTTTTTTTATTGCACACTTTGTGCATCTTCTGAGTTTTGGTGCACTTCACGTATCTTTGATTTTTTGTGCACTTTATGCATCTATTGATTTTTGACGCATTTGGCTCATTTTTTAAATTTTTTTTTATTTTTGGAGCACTTCTCATATATTTTGATTTTTTTTTTTCTAATTTTACTCAGAGGATTTACTTTCTTTAAAACCTTAAAATGATTTTTTACCTTTTTTGAATGCCAAGATTATATAACAAGTATTATAGAAGAAACTTCATTCTCTTATGCAAGGATGAATAACCCTTGAAGCAGACCCAATCTTTTGTTAAGAATATTAACTTGACTAGAAAAATTATTGAATAGATTTTAAGCATACAAGAGACACCTATTAGGGTAAAACATTACGTGAAAATTGAAAAGATTTTTATTTCTAAAGTCAACTTAAGTTTGATATAGATTTTAATTCAAATGTAAAATCAACCCACACAAATGGTATGAGGGAGGGGCCTTTAAAAATCTGATGGAGTCAACTAAAACTCTCTCTTTTTATGATTTAAAGTAAAGGTCAACTTTTATTAAAAAGACGAATCAAATATCTTCAAATACGAACCCAGTAAACTTGAAAAATTATATTATTTCCTTAAAAATTGTAACTCTAAGTGGCAAGACCCTAAAAATTATATTTCTACAATCTCTTAGGAAGGAGAAACTGTCTTGGGGTTTGCACTATCCATAGATGATATTGCATCATTTCAATCTAAAGGTCTATCGTCATATGATCCCTTTGAAAGTTAAATTTTGTGGTATCACTATCTGGTAAGATTTTAGATTAGTTTTTCCTTCCTAATTACTAGTTGCCTAATAATTATGAGATTGACACTCTAAGTAGTTTCTACACCTCCTCCTCTATTGATGATATAGTGGGGCACGTATTGTAAGATGACCTAACATCCTTTAGTTAAGTTTAACTTGCTTTAAGGCCTATGGCCTATCACTTGGTTGATCTTTTTTGTGCGATAGTTAAAAGGGCACAGTGCAGATTGCGCTATCATTCTTACAACCTTCCTCCCTTAAGTAACATAAATAGGGTCAAAATGATTTCCACTAAAGAGGGGGTATGGATAATGATAAAGGAATTCTCCATTAGCCTCAGATTTTACATACTTTAAGGCTTTTGAATCAATAATCTTTCTAGCCTTAATGATTTTCTTTTTGGCTCTACACAAGTAGTTCATCTTCTGGTTCTTGCTGGAAAAGGGGTGATGGAACTTTACCTGATCATAGACACAGATGATCTCTCATCCATTGTTATTGGTTTCTATTTTTTATCCTCCCAAGTATAGGTATTGTGGGCAAGGGTGCGATAGCAACCTCCATTGGAAATGGTGGAGTCAGTTCCCAGCTATAAGGAATCTCAACTAAGAGGAGATCCACTTATGTCTCATCAAATATATCCATGATTCTTTCTATGTTAATTGAAAGTTTGAAGTTTTGAAATCCCATCCCAAACTGAATTGAACTACATCAAGTAGTTCATTCTACAGGTGTGTCTCCATTCAGTGAGAATATGAGTTTCCCAGCCATTTGAGTAAGTTTGGTTTCCTAGAAGTAAGGAAAGGTGATTTGAATTAGTTGGTTTTGAAATAGAATTTGAATTTTGAACTTGATTAAATTTATTTAAACTTTGATACTCAAATGCTGAGTTTTTAATAAACATGAGGGTTCATAAAGTTGACAAGGAAATCTTAAGAGTTGGCTTGATTCTTTCTTCCCACCAATTGAAATTGGAATTTAAATTGAAATTGAACTTGAGGATGAAATTGAATGGATCTTATTCAAACATTGAAATTCAATATGATGAGTTTCATTCAATCATATAGATTTACAAAATCAACTTATAGATCCCAAGAATTGGGCTTGTCTCTTTCATTCCACTAATTGACTTTAGGTGAAATGTCAAAGCCCATATTTTGTCAAACAAAATTGAATTATGGAATTAAAATTAATGGTTCTTCTTCAAATTTTGGAACTCAATATATTGAGTTTCACTTAGATATACAGGTTTATAAAATTGAGATGAAGAATCCCAAGGATTTGACTTGGCTCTTTCATTCCACCAATTGACTCAGAGGCAAAATGTTAAAACCTATATTTGGCTAGAGAGTTTTGAATTTTGATATTGAAGTTGACAAATCTTCTTAAAATTCTTAAACATAACTTATTTAGTTTCACTCAAATATACAGGTTTATAAAATTGATAGGAAGAATCCTAAGGAGTAGACTTAATTCTCTCATTCCATCAGTTGACTCAGGGGCAAAATATCAAAGCCTAGATTTGGCTAGAGGGTTTTAATATTTGAATTTACGTTAATGGATCTTCTTCAAATTTTGAAACACAATATATTAAGTTTCACTAAAATATGTAGGTTTACAAAATTGATTAAAGTAATCCCAGGATTAAACTTGACTCTTTCATTCCATAATTAACTTGGGGAAAAAATATCAAAGCATAGATTTAGCTTGAGAGTTTTGAATTTTTAAATTGAAGTTAGCAGATATTCTTCAAATTTTGAAACACAATAAATTGAGTTTCACTCAAATATACAAGTTTATAGGATTGATGTGAAGATCCTAAATGTTTGGCTTGACTTTTTCACTCAACCAATTGACTTAGGGTTAAATGTCAAAGTTAGGATTTTGATAGAGGAGTTGAAATGAGAGGACTTGAGTTCAAAATTTGGAATGGCTATGAAAAATAAAAAATATTTTTTGAAAAATTTGGATCATCCTTGTAGTTACTAAACTATAAGGAGATATTATAGGGTAACACATAATAATGATGTCCAAAGTTTACTTTGATCATTTTGATGGAAAATCTGGACTCGAATTTGAAATTGACATATTTTCTTTAAGTTTTGAAACCAAACATGTTGGGTTTCACTCAATATGAGGGTTTATAAATTGATAAGAAAATCTATAGGATTTGGCTTAAATCTTTTATCCCACCATTTGACTTAGAGGTGAAATGTCAAAGCCTTGGTTTAAACTTGAAGTCAAAATTGAACTTTGAACATAGAATTGAAATTAAATGGAACTTCTTCAACTTTTGAAACTCAATATATTGAGTTTCACTCAAATATGCAGGTTTGTAAAATTGATAAGAAGATCCTAAGAGTTTGGCTTGACTCTTTCGCTCCACTAACTAACTTAGGGGCAATAATGTTAAAGCCTAACTTTGATAAAGGTTTCCTTACTCACCTCTCTTTTGATATCCTTTTTGAAGTTTGTTGCATTCATCCAAGGAAGAAATGGATAGAGGGACCAATGGAAGGAAGGATATTTAAACTACTTGTACAATAAAATATTTACCTTTTTTAATGATGTAGAGAATGTTTTTCCCAAGCAAAGTCGCCATTTTTTATTTGAGTTCAAAAGTTGAGTTTTGAAAAGATTAATTTAATTTGAGAAACTTTAAATTATGAGATTTTAGTTTCAAAATCAAACATGTCATTATGAATGATATCGCCCTGTGAGGCAAATATATCATTCCCTAATGGGTTCATATTATTAAACTACAAGCTCATTCTGATTATCGTAGTCAAACTTAGGGAAGAACCATATATGAACCCGAAGGATCAAATTGATTTGCTCAAGTGTTTAACTATAATAATCTAGATAATGGATCTTTAATTTCAAAATAAAAGCAATGATAATATAATGATATATCTTCTGAAGAAAGAAAATATAGTTCATTATCAATCATTTGAATATGATTATAATGATCATTGATTTTAATTTTCTCAAATATAATTAATTGAATAATAAAAAAACCTGATTTTAAAAATTTGATCTGGGCTCCGAGCATAAGCCCTCATAATTAAGTATATTATAGGGAACCAAAATTTCCTACGAAAACTCTCGATCAAAATAATGGTAGAAATTTTATTTGGAATCTCTTAAGGATTGATATCAAAGGAATGAAGCTGGAATTTCAAATGGGAATAGATTAAAATTAAATACTAATTTCTAGAGGTCAAAGGAGGAATGGTAGGAGGTGTCTTAGGATTCTGATATACAACAGAAAGCACCCTTCCTATCCTATATATTTGACTTAAATTTTGTACTCAAGGAGAATAAAATTTAAGTTTTTATACTCAAGGAGAATAAAATTTAAGTTGATAATTTTATTATAAAGTTGAGATTATATTCAGAGAATGTGATGCCTTATGATTTTGAGTCAAACTCAAAACCTATATCTAAATTTGGGAAGTAAACATAGTGGCCAAACCTAGCTAATGTAGTGAAAATCTAAACTTACCCCGACGTGGATTAGGGAGCCAGCTAACCACCTAGATGTTTAAAAACCATGTGTCTGGTCTCTTATGAAAGAGTGGTAGGGATGTTATTTAATTAAGTTTTGAGGAGTTGGAGCCAACATCTAAAGCATGTCTTAATTTGCCTCTTGACTTATGTAGGGTAACTGATGCTTAAAATAAAATGCAATTAAAATTTTAACTCATTTAATTAGTTTCAAATGTAATGCATGCTAATTAACTTCATAAATGCATAAAATTTATATGAAGCAGTTTTAAAAAAGGCTTAAAAATAAGTTTTTTCATAGAGATCACACAACATCCTCTTGATAGGACTACACCTTATTAGGTCAGGTGGCTTACAGAACTCGTAGGAGGGGAGGTGCCTAACAAGGAAGAGAAAGTTTTAAATGAATGCATGCAAACTCCTAGCAGGTTTCTCAACAAATCATGATCAAGGGTGTGGACATGATTAAAAGCTTTGGAGGAAGCTCTAAGGTTAAATTTTATAATGTGAAATGTCCAATGGCATTGACTATAAATATTTGAAGGTTTTATAATCTTTGGAAATAAATTTAGTTTTTGAGGTTAGAGACCTTAGATTGAAATCAAATTTAGAGGGTTGACCCTAGGACATGCGTAATAATTATGAAACTCATATATCAAGATTTGAGGGTCAGTTGATTGGGTTTTTAAATGACTAAAAAATCACTCTAAAAGGGCTTTAGGACATAAACCTTTAGCTCTAGATTTTGGTATATATTTCTAGGTTTCAGCTGGATTCTAGATTTGATTGATTAAGTTTCAAATATCCATATCAATAATAATCAACTGGATGATTGCTAGTGTATGGATATGATTAAAGCTTGTTTAGAGGCTGGATCAAAGGTTAATTGAATTTTGGGTTTGAAGACTGATTGGTTTGAAGTCAATGTTGGTTTGAAGTCTGAATTAACTTGAGATCTGGTTTGATTTGAAGCATGGATTGATCTTGGGTCTGGATTGATCTAGGCTCTACATGGATCCTAGTGACCCCATACAAAAATGAGGTCAATAACTACATGAGCTTTGAGGTACCTTATAGATTTTTATGATCACAAACATAATTTTATTGATATTGTATATTTTGAACTAATATATATTGTGCAGGTTTTAGTACCAACTAATTTGAAGAGTACATGAGAGAGACTATATAAAGATATAATGTGTGAATCTAGAATATGCAAAGACTTAATCAATGACTACACCTTAAGAAAAAAAGAATATTAGGATCGAAGTTCACCAATTCAAAGTTTCAAAGTGAATAATAGATAATTCTAATGAGATATAATAATCTTGTTCACGTGTTGTAGCTTTTTTTATAATTTAGAATCATTTTTTATATGTATTCTAGGTAAAGAGACTTACGAAACAACTAGCACACACATACAAAAAAATAATTATTTTAAAATTTTTAATTAATATAAATTGATTTCATAAATCATATTATGCAATCTCTATCTACTATATAATGTGCCATGCATTTGGACAATCCATATACGATCAATTTACATTAATTAAGATATTCTTGAAGTTAATATCATTGAACAAATCATATTGTATGATGTAAACTATACAATTTCATCATGTCTACATTAAAATTTCCTCTTCATGTGATTCTATTTTGCATGCATGTGGGGAAAATAAGCATATTACTAAGTATATCTATCCCTTCAATTTTAGGATTTGGCTCTATGGTCATGACAAGTTGGCTATCATTATTGAGAGATAGTTTACTTAATAATGAAAATATTCTTATCTTATGATGCAACATAAGAAGATTTTAGACCAGCCCACCATGATTATGATAAAGAGTATGAATTAAAATATTTAATTTGGATTTAAATTTTATGCTTTTATTTTATTTCATTAGACTATATTTGTGTGTGCTTTAGTTTAATGAATGTATATGGAGAAATTTAAATTTTAAATTCATTTAAATTAAATTTTCAAATTTATGGATCATTATGTCAGATCATACTAGGATATATATTTTCATTAAATCAATAATTAAAAATGATATTCAAGCATGTATGGCTATCCATGCTAGGAGGGAAAATTCTCTCCTTAATTTGAAATTGGTGGGGCAATTCCCCCTCTCAACCCCTATATATTCTCATTTTCCTTATATATATTAGGGATTTTTTGGACTTTTATACTTTGTCCCACCCAAAGTGACATAATGTTGACTTAGGTATCTCTATCTATAAGCACAGTGCATAATCCAACTTATCTATCATTAGTGAGCAAGTATTATCATGGTCATTCATTCTTAGGCACCAATTTGATATCTTGAAAGAGCTAATTCATCATCATCATGTGAGTATCATTTTTTTAATGACAGACTTAACTTGTTCAAAGTTAGCCGAGTTATAAATAGGAAAATGATTTTATATAAATATAATAATTTTCCTTCATTTATGTGAACTCGTTAAGTGAAGAAAGTGAGTTTTTGCTCATCCATCCTTATGAACTAGACAACTTGAAGTATTGTCAATGCAAGTATGGTTATATTCATTGCATAATTTCTACATATTATTATGATAAAATGGTAAAGTTTACTAATTTTTGACTTATAAATAAAGATTTACTGATTCATGTTGTCATCAAATGAGTGCTATTACTCCAGTTACATAGTTTCATATTTATTCATTATAACAAGTATTAAGTTATTCATTCCCATAAAAGAGAAGAGTTAATAGTATATTATGTACACATCTTTCACTAAATTAAATACTTAAGTGAAATTCATTGGCTACGATTGATTGAATACCACTATGACTATCATCTATCTTGGTCATTCATGCAAAATAGCCAAGTCAAAAACATAAAAGATTATAAGATATCAACTCTCTGTATAGACGAGCAAAAGTATATAAATAGAAAAATAAGAAAGTAAAAATATTTTTTCATCCATTCTCAATATTTTATTACATGTATTTTGTAAATAAATAAAATAAAATAAACAAAGCAAGGCGACCTCAGTTATTGGTTGTACTCAACCCACCACGGTCCCCTAAGGAAATCAACATTAGCTCATATATGAGGTCCTATTCCTTGATCTTACAGCCATGTTCCTTATAGGAAATCAACTTTTTCAAACAATACTTAATCTCCTCTCCATTCTTCTTGTTGAGAATCCTGTGGTACTAAAATGAGTCAAAAAAAGATATCCCCTTTTCTTTCTTTCCATCGAATTTGTTGGTTTCTTATATGAGTTCTTCAAGAATATTCTTCCTCACTAAATCCTCAGCTTCCTTAAGGGAAGCATCATGTTACATTTCTCCTTACCATCTTAGCTTTTAAGGACTCCACCTTTTTATCCATAGCCTACTCGATGGAAAAATCCTCATAGAGGATAGACTTTGATCTTCATGGTGTATTGCTATTAAGGTGATAAGTGTCCTCATTATCTATCTGTGACTACAAGGCACATCATATGTGGTCTCCTAGTTGATGATGCATGCACCCATCATGGCAAAGGCATGCACATCCTTCGAACTTTATCTCCTTTGAAGACATTAGTGGACTCGGCTATCTCCCTAACCTACTTCAAACTCTTATACTCCTCACCTCCACTTGACACTTACTTATTCTTAAAAGTAGAAGTTATTCCTTTGATCTTAGCCTACATAAGTTTAATCTAGACTTTAGTGCTTCCTCAGCACTTCCTAATCTTGAGTCTTCATCAATGAAAGTCCCCTTAGAGTGAGAGGGGAAACTATGATCACAAGGGAGGATGGGGTAACTTTAGTCTATCTATGAAGAGGTCGATAAATTGAGAGAATGGGTACAACCTTCATTGGTTGGCTAGTAATAATAACATTTTTTTCATCAAGGGAGGATTCCTCTAACTTGTCATTGACATCTCCACAACATCCATTGGGGGGTGAGTAGGATCCACCTTCTCCTTATTATTTAGAGGCCCCTCTTTTAAATTTGTGGGAGGCTCCTCCTCCACTTTTTTCTTCTTCTCACCTCCTTCCTTGGTACAAGTATCATTATTGTGGAAATCTAGTAAAATGAGGTCAACTAGGTATGAATAGTTTAGTAATCTAAATGGGAGCTTATGCTTATGACCGCAATGGCATCAACCTCTCAAGTTTATAATATTTAAGGGTACCGCTATGACACTACAGTCTAGAGCACTATAGCTCTAGGTATGAAAAATTAGTTTTTTTAAAATATCTTAATCCACCACCCCAATTTCAAGTACCTAAGTTTAACCCCCAATTACCATTCAGTTCCTTGGCTGGGAAGGATAGGATAAGAATAGAGGAGAGAATAAAAGAGACGAGAGGGGAGAAAATATATAGAAGTTCATCTTTAGAGCATCTTCATCCATCCTCCCAGTTATGAAAGTTATTTTGATCGTGCTAGGCAACTTTAAACCTATGACTCTCGAAGACCTAAATTTTAAAGAATTATCTATTTCAACTCTTGATTCTAATAATTTATTAATATAAATAAGTCTAGCAAAAGCAACTATAAATCATTTACATCAAAATAATATATATTAATTCCTCAAAATTTATATTCAATAACCAGATATTCATTCTACAACAACAATTTATCTCTCATCATTCCTAGTTATAAAATAATAAACAAAGGTACAAAAGTAAACAAAATAAAACTTATAAATTTGATATGTCTCCCTCCACTGAATCTTATCCCCTTCTTGAAAATATGTAATAATCACATGGTGAGCTAACAGCTTAGTAGCTTACCATAACCTAAAACTTTAATTAATGCATAATAACAGAAATAATATGCATATAATCATTCAATCCATATCAATATAAACATGTAATAGTCAATGTAAGCAGTATCATTTCATATAAGTGATATAAATCATTAAAATAAGATAATTTAGAGTTAGAGATCAATAATCATATAAAGGATTAATGTGTTCTACCATTCCTATGCTCATATCAACTAGAACACATAAATTTATGCATATTAATAAATTATACTTCACTTCATTTCATATTAATAAATTATACTTCACTTCATTTCATTTAATGTGTTCTACCATTCCTATGTGTCATCTCATACATATTAGTATACCTGCCATTTCATAATTATAATAATAATAATAATAATTATTATTATTATATATTGCATATCATACAATAAATATATATATATATATATATATATATATATATATATATCATATTGAAATTATATAATATTCAAATGCTATGTAATATATCATGTTTATCATATAATTCATGTGTATTGTATGCTCTTATATAAGTCTTATCATATAAATGTATCATGGATTAACTATCATGATCAGAATACTTTTTCAAAAATGAACGATAAGAAAAATATCATAGTCTAGTGAACTTTCACCATGTAACTTTTTTATATATGATAGATCTCATTATTTTAAGTATTTTTATATGATTATTTTGAGATTTTGCTGAATAGTTTTGTACATATGTTATTTAATATGAAATAATTGGAATAAAAGTGTGTAAAAAATATGTCTAAAATAAGTAGAAATTAGTGTACTTAAATCTGGATATATAATACATGACATGAAAAAAAATTCTAGTTATATGACATTATATGTATTTTGGCATAATACATGCATGCCGATAATTACACTATATTTACATCATATGATGATTGCACTCGATATGTTCGTGATAATTTCTATTATTATAATATGCACATTTAATGTGTGTTAAAGTAAGAAAGGCTGGCTAAAAATTTTTGATTAATTCATGTTGGGTGAAGAAATGTTATCCTATACAAGAGAGAGTCGATAATCATTTTTTTAAATAATTTTTTTGGTGTGATCCTAATAGATATGAAAATGAAGATATTAAAAGATTGATTGATATGATATGATACACAGACCGATAAGAAGTGATGACTTCTTATAAGAACTCACCTAGCTTGTGACATCTGCTATAAGATTAATTTCTTTTTATGAGAATGATGCACGTGATTAAGATTGATTCCTATTTGGTATGAATAACCAACATAAATTTATATAAGAAAAATATCATAGTAGCTAGATTTTTGACCTTGCATATTACTAATAAAACAAGAAATGTGCCTAAGACATTAGCACATATGATAAGTGTTATAATATAATATAATATGAATATGATATAAATATATGATAAGACTGACAAGACTAATATAGAACACATGTATATGTTAAGCAAGCTTTAAAACATTTGACACATGATATTATATGATAGGCATACTGATGCATATAGCTTGGTACAGAGATATCATTTATTTATTTTAATTGGTAGATATATGTTCATATCTAATGTATGCATAGATTCAATTTTTTCTTAATATTGTACTATAAATGATACGAGTACAAAATTGATAGAACACGGTGATTATATTGATTTATATAAGTTATTAATTAAGATTGATCATATTGATTCATACTATTTATAGTGATTTTTTATCTAGATTTAATGATTCTATGCATATACTTTCTACTACCATGCATTGATAGTACTTATATGTTCTTGTAAAATACTAAGTTGTTAGTGATTTTTTATCTAGATTTAATGATTCTATGCATATACTTTCTACTACCATGCATTGATAGTACTTATATGTTCTAGTAAAATACTAAGTTGTTAGCTCACTCTATGATTTTCATGTTTTAGGTTTGGATAGGGATCCCCTTATGCATAATAAAAAAAATAAAGGTGACTCATGAAGATATGCACCGTGAATATAAACCTAGAGCCCCTTATTGAGTTTGTGGTAATACCTCTAACTCGTTTGGTGGGTGACTTAGGAACTCTCTTGAGGTTAGTTAGATTATTAGCTTGATTGAGACTGGATGAAATGAGTTTTTTTTAAGCCAAAAATGAGACTGGATGTTCTACTTATTTCCACTATTAGCCAACAATTGCGTGGCATCCTCCAATTTGTGGTTGCAACCACTTGTGGGCTCCACTAAGGACTACATAAGTGACAATTGCCAGAATGAAAAGTGATCATCTAAGGGATAGCAATCACCACTATATGTGTCTAGTAAGCTCTCTGCATTGTAAACACTCATAGGGCATGCTTTATAATAAGTAGCACAGCATCAAAACTTGATGAGAGGATGACCCACTTCTATCCAATCACACTGTCCAATTGGATTCAACCTTTTATACCTTATTTGGCACAACCACTGCTTCCTTGCATAGGTCCACCTTGACGGGCTCACTAGTATCAGTGGCTACTACCTTTTTACTTATGGGTGGGCTAGACTTCTGCTTTCCATCTGCTAACTTACGTTCTTGGAAGAGAACTTTACTCAATTTTTTACTATTAGTATCAACATACTTAGAAGCTATTAAGTTTGCAATCTCAAGAAGGTTAGTAACAAACACTTAAGGTAAAAGGAAAGAAATGTAGCAACAATACCACTCCTAATTACTATTTATAGATAGATTTAGTGGTAGGATCTAATCAATGTCATCATAATAATCTTGCGAGAGAGTGCACCACTTAAGAAAGCAAAAATAATTGGGAAGTAATTCTTAGTTACTTCGGTAAAGATAATAAATGTTTCTTGCCTTAAATTTAATTATTTTTTAGCTTCCCATCAAAGGAGAAAGTGAATCGGAGAATTAAATCAATACTTATAAATGTCGATGTAGGTAATTCGCAATATCTAAAAATGTTCCCATTAAGTAGTTTGACCACGGAGAGTAGCAATCAAAGCAATGCTAGCCTAAAGGAAGCATTATCTTGCAAAGCAATTTCCAATAAAAACTTATGATCAAGCAGCCATTCCTCCATGTAGAGATCACAACATATAAACTCACCTTGGAAGATCAAACCAATGGTTCAAGCATCCTCGACAGGCCCTCCAAAGAACTCACCTATGTAGGTCTTAGTCCTAAAGAGTACTAGCCCCAACAAAACCCGATCTCCGCATAAATTGTTTATAATTAAGGCCACATGCCCATCCTAGATGTCCCCAATTAAGCTATCAGAATATCAACTGACAAAGAGAAATGACTACAATTTCATTTGATAAACTCGCCCCTGATTCAAAACCATTTTCACCCTCATTCACAGGGACTGGCCTCTCATTTTTAGGGACTCACTATTTTAGACTTGCGCTACATGATAGATCCCAAAGATTTGCCCAAGGAAGTCATCCTTAAAATAAATGCCCAAGAGTGCATGAGAAGATGGGAGACACCAAAGACTGGCTTACATGTATCTAGCTAGTCCACATGTATGTATTAGTCAGTATTACTCATATCATGCACTATTGTTTCAATTTATATAGGTGTAATTCTTTCTATAACTCTCTACCTACAAACAAGGGATGAAGAGGGAAATTTTGGACATCACACAATAGAGTGATATTAGAGCTTTTTTATTTGTATACACACGCAAACACATTTCTCTCTATAAATATTCAACAAATAATTCAGTCAATCAATGAAGTAAATGAAGTTTTAATAGATGGAAAAGGACAAAATAAGATTCACAAAAATTATGTAAAATTCATTTAGATCAATGAAGGAGCTCTTTATTAAATTTATTTTATTTTATTTATTTTATATTCGAACATAGAAAAATATTTGGTATCAATGAAGGACAAAACACTACCGTTGCCAGGTCCCAAGTTCTGGATGAGAAAAGTGGAGGGTTGCGTTGGGTAGTCGACAGCCGGCATAAAACTTGTCAAATAATAATTACATGAATCCTTTAAGAAATTGTGTTAATGCTAGGGCGTCCCCTGGAAGCGACGCGGTGTATGGCCTAAATACAATGACAAGTGTGCAAGGGCTACTACACCGGCGCCCGGGTGCAGTGTTAACTAGGCAAGGGTTCCCACATCAAGGATGGATGTTGGCAAAGAAGCTAGTCCATAAAACTAAAATTAGGCTAGGAACTTGGAATATAGGTTACCTTACAAGAAAATTAATGGAATTAATAGATATTATGATTCATAGGAAGATAAATATTTTGTGCACTTAGGAAACTAAATGGGTTGTAGAGAAGGCTAAGGAAATTGATAGTTTAGGATTTAAACTTTGGTATTAAGGTAGGAGTCGTACTAGAAATGGTGTAGGTATTATTATAGATAAGAGTTTGAAGGATAATGTTATAAAAATTAATAGGATTGGAGATAGAATTATAGCTTTAAAGATTGTTGTTGATGATAAGATTGTTAATATTATAAGAGCTTATGCTCCTCAAGTAGGTTTGGATATGAGTTCTAAATTAAAATTTTGGAATGACTTAGAAGAGTTATTACAAAAGATACCTCTAGAAAAAAGAGTTTTTATTGGAGGAGATTTAAATGGACAAGTTGGTAGAGAGAAAGATGATTTTAAAAATATTCATGGTGGCTATGGTTTTGGAACAACAAATGAAGGTGGCAAGACCATATTAGATTTTTATTTAGCTTATGATTTTTCAACTGCTAATACCTTATTTAAGAAAAAGAATGCGCATCTCATCACTTATAAAAATTGATATAGTACAACCTAGATTGACTATTTTCTTATAAGAACATTAGATCGTTTAGATTACAAAGATTGTAAAGTTATTCTGAGTGAAAATTTATGTACACAAGATCGATTATTAGTTTTGGACTTTAAGATAAAAAGGCATATAATAAAAAATAAAGTAAACTAATATTTTAGGATTAGATGGGGGCATTTAAAGAAAACTAACCAAAATATTTTTGAGAGTAAGATTTTAGATCTTAAGATTTTATCTGTGCATAAGGATACTAATGTTATGTGGAAAAAAGTGGCTAGTGATATTAAAAATATTGTAAAAGATGTGCTTGGAGTATCAAAGGAAAAAGCTCCTAATAAAAAAAAATAGTTGGTGGTGGAACCCAAATGTGCAAGGAAATATTAAGATTAAGAAAATTTGTTATAAGAATTGGTTTAATTTTAAAAATTCTGATAATTGGGAAAGATATAAAGAGTCTCGTAAGGAATCTACAAAAGCAATATGTTATGCAAAGACCTTATCTTTTAGTGATTTATATAATAGATTAGATACTAAGGAGGGAGAAAGATATATGTATAAGTTAGCCAAGCAAAGAGATAAGATTAGTAAGGATTTAGTTCAAGTGAAGTGTATTAAGGATGAAGATTAAAAAATACTTTTCTTAGAAGATGATATTCAACAAAGGTGGATGATATATTTTGCTAAGCTTTTTAATAAAAATTCTGAAAATAAGATTGACTATAGTGACCTTAGCACCCTAAATGAAAATAAAAATTTTAGTTTTTTTCAGTGTATTAATAAATGAAGGGTGAAAAAGCTGTTGGACCTGATGATATTCCAACAGAGGTGTGGAAATGCTTAGGAGATGAAGGAATTTCTTGGCTTAATAAACTTTTTAATACTATTTTGAAGACTAAAAAGATGCCAGATGAGTGGAGAATGAGTGTATTAATTTCCTATTTTTATGAATAAAGGTGATGCACAAGATTGTGCGAATTATAGAGGAATTAAGTTAATGTATCATACTTTAAAACTATGAGAGCAAGTTATGGAGCATAGGTTGCGGCGTGATACTAATGTTTGTCATAATCAATTTGGATTCATGCCGAGTAGGTCGACTATGGAAGCCATACATTTATTAAGAGGTTTGATGG